>NW_007728075.1:114792-132160 GCF_000696425.1 Galeopterus variegatus | reverse complement strand
GATCCGTTGCTGGACACGGAAAAAAAAAAAAAAAAAAAAAAAAAAAAAAGAAGTGAGTGTGAGAAGGGCTGCAGCTTGTTAGTTATTGTGAAGTGGTGGAAAGAAGGTTATCTGACATCAGAGAAGAGCTGTAACTCCAGATGTGGATGGGCGTGGCTCATGATGCGTGCTATGAACTGAGGTGGCTGGCAGCTGCCTCAGGGGTGTGCCTGTGTGTTCCCATGCAGCACCGTTCACAGCGAGGTGCGGTCTTCTGTGTTCACCTGGTGTTTCTTGTGGATGAAGATGCACATAAGCAAACATGAAATCTGCCTTACACTCAAACTGTTTCTTAATATATCATTTTGGAAAATATCTGAGTTTTCAAAACAAATCCTAAAGCAGATCAGACATATATAAAAGCAAAGAATATAGTATACAAGTATGTGCTCATTACCCAGCTTCAACCCCGCAGAGTTAGGACTAGAACTAGTCAATCTTGAAAGAAACTTTCTTAACCTGGCAAAGGTTATCTGCCAAAATCTACAATCACACACTGTATTTAGTGGAGAAAGTTAAGATGTGTTCTCTTTAAGGTAGAAAACAAAACAAGGATGCTCATTATCCCTGCTACTGTTTTCCAGGGAACTGGAGGTCCTGGCCCTGTTCTAAGTGAAGCAAAAGAAACAAAAGGCATAAGGATTATAAGAGAAGAAAAAAATGTTATAATTTAGAAATGATCTAATCATCTACCTAGAAAAAAAAAATACATAACAGAAGCATCAGACACACTATTAGAAAAAGAGAGTTCAGCAAAATGGTTGAAAATAAAGTTTTTCTACATCAGTAATAACAACCTGCTAGAAAGATAGCATTCACAATACCATAACAAGCCAAACAACAACAAAATTCTTAATATATCTAAAGTTAACAAAGAATTAACTAAGACCTCTATAGAGAACATTTTGAAACTCTAATATAGAAACATAGAAAATGATATGAATAGTCAGAGAAAGAGTCCACGCACTGTGAGGGTATCAGATGGGATAACTTAAAGATGTTAATTATATATCAATTAATCTATAAATCTAATTCAAGCCTAATAAAAATTTTTAAGAGTCTCTCAAAATTTTAATTTTGTGAACCCTGATAAACTTACTCTACAAGTATATATGGAAAAAATAAAGAATAATAAAATAGATAAGTCAGCCTCAAAAAAAGAAAAACATCTTAAAAAATGGAAAATGGGCATATTCAAAACAATAGCAAGAAGAACAATAAGGCTTTAGAGAAGAACAGCCAAAGAACGGAACCAATGGAACATAACAGAGAGCTCAGGATAGTGCATATACAGAATCTTCATGTTTGATGTCCCAAAGCAAGAGGGAAAGGACAGAATATCAATAGCCACTGTTGGGAAAACTGGACCACTATATGGAGAAAAACGAACGTGGCTCTCTATTAACATATACCAAAGGGGACTACAAATGATTTAAAGACTTATAAATGAATGAAAAAATATAAGATCAGAAGTTTATGACATAGGAGAAATAAGGGCAGAGAATGACTTCTTAAGTAACAGCACAAAGCATGAGCCATAAACCAACAATACCGATTAAGAATTTTAATGCAGTGAAAGATATTATGAGTAAGATGGTAGTTAGATGGCAGACTGTGAGAATATATTTGTAATATTTACATCTAACAAGAGATAATATTTAAAATATAAAAGGAACTCTTGCAAACCAATAAAAAAATTGTCATCAGAGAAATGCGAATTAAAATGATGACATGTCTTTTTATATCTACTAGACTTGAAGCAAATTAGAAAGCCGGAACATTCCAGGTTTTGGTGATGGTGTGGGGATACAGGAAGTCTCACACTGTTGGTTGAGGGTAGACTGATGCGACCATTCTGGAAAAGTCACCTGGCATCCCTTAATGAAAATAAACACAGGTATTCCCTGTGGCTCGGCAATTCCTTCCTAAATATATGTCCTCCAATATGCATAGCAACATAGGCATGTCTTAAAGATATAAAGATAAGGAACCTTTGCTTCTGGTAATGGCAGTCTATAATTTTAAAAAGTCACTCATGAACAGTTGGAAAAACTAGACAAAATATAAAACACGTGTGCTTCAAGACATGAGAACGATACAGGGAACAACCAGGTCAGGATACAGAGGAAAAAGAAGTCTCAGGCAGGTAAGGCAAGTGTTTATGGCTGCCTTTCCCCAGGAAGGGCAGGGCTGATTCCTGATGAAACAGAGATATGGCTGAGAGGCTGAATAATACTTTTAACAACCTCAAGGGGCTAAAGGAAGATGAATTGGGTGCAAGAGCCCACCAGAAGGTAAAGGTGAAGGGTCTCGCTTTGTGTTGGGACTTCAAATGGCTACACACTAGGATTATAGATAAATTATAAATAGATAGACCCTGGCAGGACTTGGCTCATTTCTGAATAATTTGAAATTGAACTGAAGTAATCCTAACTGCTAGTTCCCAGAGTTACTTTAATTCTACAAAACAATAATATCTTGTTGAGTTAAAAATACATAGAGAAAAAATACACAGAGAATTAAAATATGTGACAACAATGGCCTGAAAGTCAGGAGGGGGTAGATGAACTAAGTGTTCCAAGGTTCTTGCCTTGTCCAGGAAAATGTTAAAAGCACTAATTTATATCAGACTTTTATAAGATAAGGGTGGCTGTATGATGTAATCTCTAGGATAAACAGTAAAACAATAATGAGTGTATAACTTTCAAGTTAACAGAAGACAGCAAATGGGAAATAAAAAATAGTCAATTAAAAAATGGCAAAAAGGAGTGAATAAGAAACTCAGAATAGGTGGGACAAATGAAAAGATTGTTATGATGGTAGATTTAAACCCAAATATATTACTAATTACATTGAACATAAATGAACTAAATATTCCAATCAAAAGACAAAGATTATTATGCTGAATTTAAAAATACACTAACGTTCTATTTACAAGACACATTTAAAGATACAGAAGGTTAAAAATAAAAGAATGGAAAAAAATATGTCATACAAACACTATCCAAAAGAAAGTTGGTGCAGTTGTATTTACATTACTGTAGGCTTTAATGCAAAATGCATTATCAAAGATAAAGAGGAACATATAATAATGACAAAAGGTTGATATACAAGGCAGATAAAATCACATCTAAATTTGTATGCTCCTAATAATATAGCCTGTAAATATATAAAGCAAATAGAAAAATTAGATATCCTAGTGAAAGATTGTGGCATACATTTTTCAGCAACTGATAGAACAAGAAGAAAAACATACACATACAGTAAAAAGATTTGACCTAAATAATATATCCTGAATCCAACAAGAAAACATACATTATTTTCATATACATATGAAACACAAAGTATTATGAAAATCAAGTTTCAACAAATTTCTTTTCTTTTTTTTCTTTTTTTGGCTGCTGGTTGGTTTGGGGATCCAAACCCTTCACCTTGGTCTTACAACTCCACCCTCTAACCAACTGAGCTAACTGGCCAGCCCTCAACAAATTTCAAAGGGTTGATATCATACAGAATTTTTCCAATACAAATAAGCCAGATATTAAGAATAAAAAATTAGAGAATTCATATATATATTTGGAAATTAATAAGTATATTTCTCAATAGCCTATGGCCCCAAAAAGAAATTTCAATAGACATTAGAAAATATTAGAAAATAGACATTAGAAAATGACCTGAATGATAATTAAAATAATTTTAAAGCCTCTAGAATACAACTTAAACTGTTTGGAGGAAAGTATATGGTCTTAAGCTTATATTAGAAAAAAAGGGAGGGCCTCAAGGTCTTCATTAACCTCATTCTTTAATGATACTTTATTTGGATAAAGAATTCTTAGTAGTTTGAAGTTATTCCATTATCTTCCAGCTTTCACCGATACTGCTGCTAAGTTGGTTTTCAGTCTAATGTCATTCCTTGGTAGATAACCAATCTCTCTTCTCTTCTCTCCTTCCGTCTCCCTCTCCTTCTCTCATTGCTTTTCATATCTCTGACTTGTCTTTGGTGTTCTACAGTTTCCCTATCAAGAGCAGCACATTGTCATTGTTGAATTGAAGATTCGTGTCTTTCATCAATTTTAGAAAATGGGTAGCTATTAATTTCTTCAGTGTTGTCTCTTATTCTGTTTTCTCCTTTTTGAACACCTACCACATATATATTAATGTTTCTTAAATGCCCTACATTATCACTAAATAGGGACCAATTTTTAGATTTTTTCCCAATTTGTAGGTTCCCCAATTTGTAGACTAAATGAGTTGGTGTAAATTTGAACCCCAAATCCACTAAGGTACAGGTCTAAGATTTCACGTTGTCAAGGAAAGGATTTTTCCCTTACTTAGAACCCAAACAGAGATAGTAGGAGTTAAGTGGAATAAAAAACCCAGTCTTCCACTGACAGAACAACTCTTAGACAGTCTCAGTTTTGAGGGAGGGCTTAGGTCCATCTCCAAGCCTTTTGTGGGCCCAAGTTCCCAACTGGATTACAACAAGATTAGCTGCTATATTTCCCAAGGTAAATACCCATCTCCTTCCCATCAGTTGCAGCATCAGAGTATGTGATTATCAACTCTCATCTTCAGAATCTCTTAGCGCTGGCACCTGGGACTTCATTTCCATTCCTACAAGTTTGGCTGTGCAGTTGAAGTAAAAATTCTTTGTCTTTCATCCAACATACTGAGGGTTTTATAACAGGAGGAGTTTTTCAAGTTCTCAGCTCACCATCTTGCAGAAGTGGAAGTTGTAATTTCCTCTTTACCAATAAACAAAATGCTAGCTGAATTGCACCTCCTACAGCTAGCTGCAAACTCATCAAGCAGCTAACAATAAGAAATTAAATCTCTATTTTCACAAAAGGGCTGGCCCGTGGCTCACTTGGGAGAGTGCGGTGCTGATAACACCAAGGCCACAGGTTCGGATCCCTATATAGGAATGGCCAGTTAGCTCACTTGGGAGAGTGTGGTGCTGACAACACCAGGTCAAGCGTTAAGATCCTCTTACCAGTCATCTTTAAAAAAAAAAATCTGTATTTTGACAGAAAAATCATGGAATCTTGCTCTGTTAAATGTCAGATTGGTGGATTTTTTCAATTCTTTTTTTCTTTTTACCAACACCCAAAAAACTTATGCCCATAAATGCTTTATACATCTCTCTCAAGAGTTTACAAAACATATTTCCCCCTCATCCACAGAGATTAAAAAAAGAAAGAAAAGAAAAAGGAATTGAGCTAAGCAGAAAGAATGCTAAATTTTGGATACAGTCCATTTTCATTAGAAACAAAATACAGGTAATAAAACTAACTTCTACTAAGGATTTGTTCAAAAACTTCACTTCAGTTACTACCCAAGGATCATTACTTAGGTGGGCTCGTTTCCTATACCTTTTCCACCCACAGCTCCTGACCACAGTTATTGACATCTGGAATGATGACTTTAGTCTTAGGTCATAACCATCAATAAAGGTCCTCTGGGAAAGCAGGAGAAAAGATTAAACAACAATTAAGCATCTACTGTGTACCGAATACCATGTTAGGAACTTTACGTCCACTATCTCCACAGACAGAGTATCACTAGTACTGCTTCAGAGATGAAAAAATTCAGGCTTCAGATTAGATAACCTGCCAGAGACCAAACAGTTCACTGGGGCTGGAGCCAGGACCTGACCTCATGTGAGTCTTACTTTGAAGCCCATGCTGCTTCTACTCCATTGTAAAACCTTCTTCAGTGATCAGCAGAGAAAAAAAAAAAAATAAATCAACGTCTGGATTCAAAATAAGGAGGAGAAATGGATTCAAAGAGCTCAGGATAGAGGGCATCCCCCTCTGCCCAGAAGCAGAGAAGAAACAGAGCATGCCTGGGGTCCTGGGCAGGAGCTGAGGGCAGCATCCCCCACCCAGAAGCAGGCAAGAGAGAATGCCCAGGTCCTAGGCAAGGATCCAAGGGCCACAGCCCCCTCAGCCTCGAAGCAGGCAAGAGAGTATACCAAAAACACCACTTCCACATGGGTGGCCCGCCACAGCCACTGCCACAGCCATGGCTGCTGAAAAAGCAGCTCGACACCCCAGCAGCAGCCACAGCCACTGTGCACACAGCCCTCTAGACACTCGATCGCATTGACAAGAGGAGAGTCACCAGTGGAGACCAGAAAAAGAAGAGGACACCTCTCTCCTCAAAGCCCACTCCAGAGTAATAGAAGAAGCAACTGCTCTATCAGATGACCTGACATCAGTGTAGAGATACAAGAAATACAAAAACCCAAGAAAACATGACACCACCAAAAGGATACAGGAATTCTCAAATACCAGACCCTCTATAGCAGGAAACCCTTAAAATGACTCAAAAGGAATTCTGAGCAACAATCTTTTTTTTTTTTTTTTTAAAAAGATGACCGGTAAGGGGATCTTAACCCTCGACTTGGTGTTGTCAGCACCACGCTCAGCCAGTGAGCGAAGCGGCCATCCCTATATGGGATCCGAACCCGTGGCCTTGGTGTTATCAGCACCGCACTCTACCGAGTGAGCCACAGGGCGGCCCCCTGAGCAACAATCTTAAAGAAACTCACTGAGACACGAGAAGACTCAGACAACATAATGAAATGAGAAAAAAAAAAAATCCAGGATATGAAGGAGGAAATTTATAAAGAGATTCTTAAAAAAGAATGTAGGTGGGCCAGCCCGTGGTTCACTCGGGAGAGTGCAGTGCTGATAACACCAAGGCCACGGGTTCGGATCCCATATAGGGATGGCCGGTTCGCTCACTGGGTGAGCATGGAGCTGACAACACCAAGTCAAGGGTTAAGATCCTCTTACCGGTCATCTTTAAAAAAAAAAAAAAAAAAAAAAGAATGTAGCAGAAATCACAGAACTGAAAGATTCACTCAACAAAATAAAAAAACACAACCAATAGCTTATGCAGCAAGCTAGAACAAGCAGAAGAAAGAATTTCTGATCTTGAAGGTAGTCTTTTTGAAATAACCAAGGTGGGCAGAAAAAAAAAAGGACAAAAGAATTTTTAAAAATGAAGAAAACTAAGAGAGCTAGCAGACAACCTTAAGCACACAAACATTTGAATCATGGATGTTCCAGAAAGGGAGGAGAAAGGAAAAGGCATGGAAAACCTACTCAATGAATAATAATGGAAAACTTCCCAGGTATAGGGAAAGACATGGACCTTCAAATACAGGAGGGTCAATGATTCCCAGACAGATTCAACCCAAAAAGATCCTCTCCAAGACACATTACAGTTAAACTGGCAAAGCTCAAAGACAGAGAGAGAATCTTAAAATAAGCAAGAGAAAAGTGTTAAGTCACCTGTAAGGCAGCCCCTATCAGACTAATAGCAGACTTCTCAACAGAAACTCTACGGACCAGAAAAAAATGAGAAGATACATTCAAAATACTAAAGAAAAAAACCTGCCAGCTGAGAACACTATACCCAGCAAGGCTATCCTTCAGAAATGAGGGAAAAACAGTGTATTTTCCAGACAAACAAAAACTATGGGAGATCACCACCCAACCAACCAGCCCTATAAGAAATTCTCAAGGAAACCCTGCATTTGGAATCCAAGAAATGATAATCACTACCATGAATACACAGAAAAGAACAAAACCCACTGGTAGGAAAAAAAATGCAAACGAGAAAGAGAAAGAAACTAAGTCTTACCACCACAGAAAGCCATAATGACAATGTAATAATGTTCCTGCTTTATTTCTGATGTTAGTAATTTCGATTTTCTCTTTTTTTCTTGGTCAGCCTAGGTAAAGGTTTGCAAACTTTGTTGATCTTTTTAAAGAATCAACTTTTGGTTTTGTTGATTTTCTCTATTGTTTTTCAATTCCCTATTTCAGATATTTCTGTTGTAATCTGTATTATTTCCTACTTATATTTGCTTTTGGTTTAGTTTGCTTTTCTTTTTCTATTTTCTTAAGATACAAGTTTACATTACTTATTTGAGATTTTTCTTATTTTTAATATAGGTGTTTACAAGTATAAAATTTCCTCTTAGCACTGCATGAGTTCTGCATCCTATAAATTTTGATGTGTTGCCCTTTTATTTTTATGTCAAAGTATTCTCTAATTTCCATGTGATTTTTCTTTTTACCCATTTTTTACTCAGGAGAGTGTTATTTAATTTCCATACATTTGTGAATTTTCTAAATTTCCTTCTGTTATCGTGGTCAGAGAACATTTTCTGTGATCTTAGTCTTTTTATATGTACTCAGACTTGTTTTATGGTCAAAAATAAAGATTAACTAATTAATCAATTAATTTTAAAAAGGGCCCAGGGTAAAAATGGAAAAATGTGAAAGCAAAGAGGGTTTACTACTTAATCCTTGGCTATTCTGAATATCTTTCTCAAAAGAATTAGTAATTCTCCTACCTGTAGAAGGCTGAGCTATGTCCTTAGGATATCAATTCATTTTATGTGTCAATATTTTTACTGAATCTGCCAAACATTAAAAGCTTATCTGAAACCAAAATCCAGGTCCCAAACAACTTTAGGTTCCAAGGCTGCCAATCTGTCTGGATCCCAACACACAGCAGAGGTTAGGAGGCCCCAGGTGTAGGAAGTGCAACAGTGTGCAGGGCAGATGAACCGGCACACGGGCTGCGTTCGCTGTCCGAGGGCAGCGGGGGCTGTTTGTGGGGAAGTGCTTTCCCCTGACTTCTGAGGAGCAGCAATGTGAGTTACACCCTGGTTGTGCGGAGCTGTCTCCGGGCCCTGAAGAGTCCTAACACTCTTGTTCCCCACCTTGGTGGCCACAAGACTGGTTTTTCCTTTGCTTTTCCTAACTCTCAAATCCTTTCAGAGACAGTCTGTAAGAAAACCTTCAAATTTTGTACATGATTGGTCCTCAAAAACTTCATGGAAAGATTCGTATTATCTTTTAATTCTATCTTCCGTGAAGTTTTTGAAGTGCCCTTGTACACTTTGACTCAGCAAACTCATTTCTAGAAGTTTATCTTAAGAAAATAATAATGGAAGAATACAAAGATGTGTGGAGAAGAATACCCATTACAGTGTTCTATATTTTTTTGGTGGCTAGTCCCTTCCTGAACCTGGCACTGCTGGCTTCTGACTTCATAGAACCATCTTCCTGCAACCCGCATGGAAGTGCCTGGGGTGGGGCGGTGCAGTACAGCCCCTAGGTCCTCCGCTCTCTGGGCAGGCACGCAGCTGCAGCATGGGTCCCTGCAGTACAAGAAAGGTCAGTGCCCATGACAGCCCACCCATTCACCGTCAGGGCCCTGCACAATGGCTGAGCTCCGGGTCTCTGGTCAGGAGGCTGATGGAGCACTATGGCTGATGTAGCAAAAGAAGACCTGTAGGAAGTACAGAAAAGCCAGTGTAAGCTCGCTCGGTCAGGAGGTGAGTGGCAACATGTTGAAGGATTCTCAGTTCCCTGATGCTTTTCAGGGCTAAGGAAGTGCTCCTTCCAACGTCACCTCTCTATCAGTGAGGACATCTGGAGCGGTATAGCCCAAGACCCTCTGGCGATACAGGGAGGGAAGAAGAGAAGACGCTTCAAAGCCTGCTGAACTCCAAAAGCAGGAGAAAGGGAGCTACTGAGAGAGTAGGGCTGGCAAACAATGATTAAGCCACTTATTTTCCCACAATTTTCTCTGGGTCTCACATCTAGCCCCTCTAAAATCCTGCCTTCTTGGGGCAGACAGCTGCAGTCTGAAATGAAGCAGGAGGCACTGAGGAAATGAAACATATCCCTGAGGAACCGTGGTGGCTGGTGGAGGGTCCTGGGCTCTGTCCTGCAGTCACCATGTGGTCCCTTTCTACCTCCTGTGCACCTAACAGCTGCATGTCCACACCCATCCAGCTCAAATCCCTCCTGTCAACCTTACCAGCCTTCACTGCCTGGCACAGGAGCCTCTCCCCTTTTAACTGCCTTAGAGATGGGTCTGAGCTATGCTTTCAAGCAATCTGTGTCTTCTCTGCCTCACATGTATAAATAGCATCTTTCTAACAAAACTCGAAACTGTGCAGTAGACACCTCTTGGAATGTCATCTGTCTGGCTCACATAGGGATTCAGACTGTGCTGGCTTCAGGTGTTAAGATAGCCAGGATCCTCCCCCAAGGATCTGGGAATGAGAGAGAGTTGGCCTCTCTATGTGGACAGACTGCTACATTTGACGTTGGGTACTGTGGGCTGCCCAAGGCAACCTGAGGAAGTCACTGTTTTCCAGAGCAAATGAAGAAGCAAGCTGACGTAGACAGAAAAGCAGCAATAGGGCACATACACACATCAGACACACACCACACACACACATATGCACACCACACACACCACACATGCAACATACACACACCACACACCCTGGTAGAGCTAGAACGTGACTGCAGTTCCATTTTCTCACTCCTTGTCTAACACAACCTCTCCATGCATCAATTTCCTCATTTGTTTCTTGGAGATCCAACAAGAACCTCAGATCAGAGGCAGAGGGGATGGAACAAACACGGAAATCAGACAGACCTGAGGGCAAATGCAAGCTACTTCAACAGCCAGCTCTGTGATGTGACTGCCAATTCTGAACCCTCCAGACCAGAAACTCTTACTGAGTACTCTTATTTTCATGGCAATATAATTATTTGAGCAGGTTCAATAAGAATCTGTCTTCCTTGTTAACAGGACATCTATTAGAAGTATTGGCTATGCAACCAAGGCCTTGCCAGGAATATCATTTTTGAGAATGCTGCTCATCTAATTAAATACAACCAGACACTTTTAAGGAGTGATGGTTGACTTTATGAAGCCAGTGCTTAGAAAGTCCTCTTGTAAAAATTGGCCTAGTATCTGGCTTATAGGGTTCCCAATCTTACAGATTAGTAAGGAGAGTCACTTCCTGGCAGGAACTTTAGGATATTTTCAAAACCTCCAGAAGAGAGGAGTTCACCAAAATCTATAGGTACTGAGGGTGAGATCTGGTAGAGAGTTCTTGGCTTGGCTTCCTAGCCTCAGATGCACAAGGTTTATAAGTTGAAAGACTTCTCTCCCACAATTGATCTGCAGATTCAACACAATCCATACCATAACCACAAGAGGTCAGTTGATAGATATTAACAAGCTGATTCTAAGATGTATATGGAGAGGCGGAAAAAAAAAAACCCACCAAAAACAATATTGAAAAAAAGAACAAAATTGGAATACTCACAGACCCATACAAATATATATCACTGGTTTTTGACAAAGGCACAAAAGCGATCAAGGGAGAAAGAATAGTCTTTTTTTTAAAAAAGATGACTGGTAAGGGGATCTTAACCCTTGACTCGGTGTTATCAGCACCACGCTCTCCCAAGTGAGCGAACCGGCCATCCCTATACAGGGATCCGAACCTGCGTTCTTGGTGTTATCAGCACCACACTCTCCCAAGTGAGCCACGGGTTGGCCCTAAAAGACTAGTCTTTTTAACAAATAGTGCTGCAACAAATGGACATGAATATGCAAAAAAGTGAACCTTGACCCTTACCTCAAACCTTATAAAAATTAACCCAAAATAGATCATAGATCCAAGTATAAAACATAAAACTATAAAACCTTCCAGAAGAAAACACAGGAGAAACTCTGTGTCCTCAGGTTAGGTAAAGAGTTCCTAGATATGATACCAAAAGTATGTTCCATAAATGAAAAATTGATAAATTGAATTCCATCAAAATTATCAACTTTTATTTTGCAAAAAACACTATTAAGGAATTAAAATACAAGCCATGGACTGAAATAATTATTTGCAAACCACGTATCTGACCAAGTACTTATACTTGGAATATATAAAGAACTCTTAAAATGCAACAATAAGAAAACTAATAATCCAATAAAACTGTGCAGAAGATTTGGTCACTTGAACAAAGAAAATATACATATGGCAAATAAGCACGTGAAAAGATGTTCAACAGCAGCAGTCACTAGGAAAATACAAACTAAAACCAAGTCAGATACTACACATTTAATAGGGTGGCTTAAAAAGAACCTGGCAACAGTAAGTGCTGATGAGAATACAGATAATGGGAACTGAAAAAGGATTACTTTGAAGAACAGTTTGACGTTTCTTATATAGTTAAACACACATTTACCATATGACCCAGCAATGCATTCCTTGGTATTTACCCAAGAGAAATAAAAACTGCTCTCCATATAAGACTCATATGCTAATGTTCATAGCAGCTTTATTTGCAACAGCCAAAAACTGGAAACAACCCAAATACTCTCCAGTTAGTGAAAAGATAAACTGTGGCATATCCATTCAAAGGAATACTATTCAGCAATTAAAATGAAAAAAAAAAACCCCCAAAACTATTGATACACGCAACAACTTGGATGAACCTCAAAATGCATTACAATAGGTGAAAGAAGCCAGATTCAAAAGGCAACATATGATATAATTTCATTCCTATGACATTTTGGAATAGGCAAATCCATAGGGATGAAAAATAGATTAGTTAGGGACTGGTGGGGGGTGAAGGATTTTTCTACAATGATGAATCTCTTCTGTAGTTTGATTATGGTGGAGGTTACATGATTGCATGTATTTGTCAAAACTCTTAGAACTGTACACCAAAAAGTGTGCCTTTTGCTCTATATAACTTTAAAATTAAATAAATATAAAGAAAGAAGGAGAGCAAGCAAGAATGTGGCCACATCAACTTCCAGCTTAAAACCTTTCCATGGCTCCAAGTATCACGGTTAGTCCTTATTTCTCAGCATGGAGCTGCAGCCTGGTCTTCCTGTCTGAAGCCTAATCTCTTGCTGTGCTCTTCATTCCATACTATTTGCAACTGCTGCATACTGAAAGCACCCAGTGCAGTACCCAGCACAGGTCCCCAGTGAACATAGGCTCCCTTCCTTCACACATTTTTCTGCATTTGTTCTTATTAGTCCTGTCTCCTGAAAGCTCCTCCTTCTCCTTATCACAGCTAACTTGCAGGCATTAAGCCTCAGGCAATACCTCCTTCTGAAGGGTTTCTCTGGACCACTTCCTCCCAGCCCCTGCCCCCCATAATAGCAACCTATTCTGAGCTTCTTCATCTGTGGAGCAAAGGCTTGGGGGTGTTCAAACCCTACATGTCCCAAAAAAAAGAACCGGCCCTTGACCAGCTCCTGGGAGATGATCTCTAAGCCCTTGGAACATCCTATCCGATAAGAGTGTCTTTGTATACCTGGGGACTTGGGCCATGCCAGATAGTTTATGCTAACAATGAGGTTTATTTTGGGGGCCTTGAGCCATTCTGTATCAGTCTGAGCTCTGGAGGGGCTGGAGACCAAGTAACTAAGGTCAGCCTTATATGTGCTGCATGCCTCTACAACTGACCACCAATAAAAACCCTGGACACCAAGGCTTGGGAGCTTGTTTGGTAGGCAATACTTCATACATGTTTTCACACATTGCTGCTGGGTGAATTAAGTGTAGTCCATTTGATTCCATTGGAGGGGACACGTGGAAGCCTGTGCCTGGTCTCTTCTGGACTCTGCCCGAAGTGCTTTTGCCTTTGTTGATTTTAATCTGTATCCTTTCACTGTAATCAACCAGAACCACAAGTATAATAGTGTTTTTGAGCTCTGTGAGTCCTTCTAGCCAATCATGGGCTGAGGATGTCTTGGGTACCCCAACACATCATCTGCTGGATCTACTTCCATCAGAGCACTTATGACAATGGACTGCTACTGCCTGTCTCTCTCTGTGCTGTGATTTCTTTAAGGGCAAGAAACTTGTATGGCTCATCTGTCATCTCTAGTGCCTAGAACTGTGACTGGAACATAACAGGTATTAAATAAATGCCTGATTGCCATAGCGGCCTAGCCTGTTAGTAAGCCTGATTCCCTCCTGAACCAGATACATGCCTCAGAGGCTTGCAGAGGAATGTGGAAGCAGCATGGGTTCTCTACCAAGAAGAAATCATGATACCAACCATGCAAAAGCACAGGTAGTGTAAACTGTCAACCTCAGAAACCTGGACTGAGAATTAAATTGGTCAGATGACACATCCAGAACAGAAATTTAAAAAGCCTTAGCCAAGTAACAACAGTGTGATATCAAAACTGAGGGCTCAGGAGGCTCTGGGTGCTTGGGGGGAAATGAGAATATTGGGGCAGAAAAAAGGACTGTGGGAATTCCACCCTGTCAACTACATTTCATTTTCAGATTCTGCCTTTCAGGAAAGTCTTTTCCACCTCAGTGTGAATGACATTTCAGTGGAAAATGTCAACAATGGACATTTAAAATTCAGGAAGTTTTTTGGAAACAAGGAGAATCTATACTTCCTGCCCAATTCTCTGCCCAATGCTCTGCCCTGTTAGTGGCTGCAATTCCAGTCTCAAGTGCTGGCCTTTCTGGTTCCTGCAAGCAAACAAGCCCCACCACAAAAATCACAACAGTAATAATTGAACTTTGCTAAGGATCCCTTGCTTGTAATTCTTAATCTTTCTTAAGAGAGAAACACAGTTCAATTAAACACACACATGCTTTGTCCTAGAGCCATAAGACCAGTCAAATAGAAATACATATGCAACAAAGCCAACTCAGTGAGGGGGACCACCCCAAATCAATACCTCTTACCAGAAACATGGAAAGTTAGAGTTGATTAGAAAAAAGGTCAGACCTTTAATTTTCATATCTTTGCTTTGCAAATGGGGAGGCTGGCACCCAGAAAAAAGCTGTGACTGTTGGATAACAACAGTAACAGTGAGCATGGGAGTAGCCAGAACACTGTTCCAACATGCCAACAAAACCAGTCCACTGCCTCTCCTTGCTGGGCCTTCACAGCCTCTGCTCCAAACCCAGCAAAGGGCTCCCCATCAAGTCACACCCATTCAGGCTTGAAGCTCTGTTTAGACACGGCCTATCTGGGCAACCTTGGGTAAGTTACTGCACCTCTCTGAGCCTGTTTTCATATCTACATGAGCAGGGAGTATTGTGTCTGGCATATAAAAAATGCCTTAGAAATGTAATTTCCCTTTCCTCTTTCCATCAAGTTTTCCTTCCTGGCAGCCTTTTCCGACCAGACTTCCTCATCTCAACCACAAATCCAGAGCATTATTTGAGTGACTGTTTTCTCAATTCCTCCCAGGGATGGCAAACAGCTAGTACCACTGGAGAAGAGAAGAGAGTTAACTCACTGCATATTATGAGTGTCTAGGGCACCAGAGCTAATTCCGTCCACAAATCCAGTTGAGAAGGGAGGATGGTTTCACCGACTCACAAGGCTCTACAGTGTACATGGCAGTATCTTTTTACACATGTAGTGCTGATCACTGCCAGTGCAGGCCCTACCAAATGAGGCAGGAAGTAGAGGTTCGAAGGATGGAAGTAGGCTCAGAGAGGATGAAGAGGTGGTTTAAAATGCCTTCCCAGTGCCTCTGTGGTTGGTTACTGACCATCACTCCTGGAGCAGTATGCTGCCTATGTACCTAGCAACACCTAGAGCCCATCCTCAGCAGTCCAGTGTTTTGTGAGGGACACGGCATTTGCTTCTGGATCATACATCAACTCTCACACCATCACGTTGCTTTAAACCCTGCCCTGCCATTGCAGGGCAGCTCTGAGCCCCTCAAGGAGCAGCTTTCTGGGCCTCAGCTTTTACCTTGCATCCTCCACCCCCAACACTTTAGACCTTCATACATATATAGTTGTTATCTCTGAAACTCATCCAGCCCACCTCAGTGCTCCTGGGATGGCGTGGGCTGTCCCTGGATTTCAGGGTTGCTTATTAAATCTGGGTCTCTGCCATCTCCATATGTCTCACTGGTGCACATACCCTGGGACAGAAGGAAGAAAAGAGTCCATGGGGGGGATAGGCCCACTTCTCTGAGCTCTCTGGGCAGGGTTTGCAATGGCCAAGGTGGAAGCAAGTAAGCCTTCTGACTCTAGAAGTGGAAGGAAAGCCATTTGGGCAAAGAGAGAGGAAGGGGTCTTTTGCCAGTTTTGCTTAAAATACCACTTAAGAGAATAATCTAGCTTGGTTTTCTCATAATGGGTTCTATTTAAGCACCTGAGAGGAGGGAGTTTCAAAGGAATTGGGATAGGAAGGAATCAGAACTGCAGAATAATGAAAAACTTTTAGTTGGAGGAGACATCAACAGCTGGATTATTCAACTTTTCTGAATTTCATGTGTTTGTTTTGGGAGATGGCAGCTGGGAGTCACGGGTGCTCAATGCAGCAGTCTGCAAGTCCTTCACTTCCCTGTTCCAAACTCACGAACTGCACAGCCAGGTTCAAACCCTGTATCTGTCATTTACAGTGCTCTCACAACCCTGCTTGAGTGACTTTTTACTCTGTTTCTTCCCAACATGGGCTGTGCTCCATCCTGAGGAGGGGGACGACCCTCCTTGCCTCCACAGCCTCCTGCTCCTCTCTGGCTTTGATGCTGTGACCTGGGCACACCCATAGTCTCAGGCCTATGGGGAGCCCTACAGCTTTCACAGGCCCCACACTCAGCTCCATGTAGAAGCAAAAGGGTGCGTTACCTCCAGGATTTCCCCCAGCAACTGTCTTCCTTTAGGCTCCTGCTGCAGAAGTTCAAAAATACTTGTGGAGTGTTTGCAAGAAGCAAAATATAAAGGAATCAGTGCAACAACTAATCAAAGGAAGGTGATCACCATTCATAAAACCACTCTGAACTCCCTTGTTCGACTAATATTTAGGGTCAAAGTCTTCCTCTCAGTCAGTACCCAGAATTCGTCCCTCCAGGTGGACAGAACTACCGGGAGCCCACGCTCCTACGAGACACCAGAGCAATCCCATCTGGGGAAACTGCGCTCTTGTTCCAGAGGGTCCAGTACAAGCCCCTCGTCTGGGCTGGCAGCCTCAGTCCCGGGGCCAGGACCTAGCCCACTCACAGCCAGGTGGCGCAATCCGGTCCACCTTGGGCCATGGGGCCCTGTCCCATCTTCCCTGCTGCAGTAATGTGCCACTGGTCATGAACAATTTCTGAAAGGGAAACGGTGCATCCAGGGACCAAATTCTAGTCTCACCTCAAAAACACTCAGTTTCCCTGTTGACGACGTACCCTGCTACGGGCGCCAACGGGTCTGTAACAGGTGGCCCGCCGGTAGAAGGGGGTCAAAGAAGGGACAGGTAGGGGAAAATCAGAAGGAAACCGGGGTGGAGGGTGGGGAGGGGAAGGAATCAGAAGGGCGAAGCAATGGGAAGGAAGGGACCAGGAGATGGAAAAGAGAAGTAGAAAAAGTGAAGAGGAAAACGAGAGGCAGGAAAGACAGCCATGAGGGGGGAGGAGAGGCGAAGGAGCGCAAGCGGCCAGACACCGCGCGCGGAGGGGCGCGGGCGGGCGGAGGGCGGAGGGCGGCGGCGGCGGCGCCCTTACCGGCGGGGGG
>NW_007728075.1:93903-113982 GCF_000696425.1 Galeopterus variegatus | reverse complement strand
CCGGCCGCCCTTGGTCTCCGCGGGGCCACGCGGGAGCCGCCAGCATTCCCACGCGCGTGTTACGACAGGATCGTCCTCAGGAGGGGGCGCCCGGGCACCCCGCGGCTTGCTGGTGAGTAGGATCCGCGGGCGCTCACTCTTCCGCCGCAAGGATTCCAGCTCGACCGCCGGCGGCGCGGCAGGACGCATCTGGGACGGAGACGCAAGCGCTCAGCCCGGGGCAAGGACCCCGACAGGCAGCCACGCACGCCGGGCTAGGGATGTGCGCTCGGCCGGGACATGGCCCTCGCCCCCGGTCCAGCTGCGCGCACAGTGAGAGGGGACTACTTGCGTCCCCGCACCCGAGACCTTCCCGACAGCCAGCAGGCAGGACCGCCACCCCACGCAGGCTACCCGGGTCCGCCAGGTGCTTTGCGGCGATTAAGGGCATGAGAGGTAAAGTTACAGTCCGTGCCAAACGATTTTAGAAAGTATGTGGAAAAGTTCAGTTACAGACACAAAGGAAAATGGGGGCACAAGGCTTACGCCAAGGAGCCCGGGATTACAGGGTTTTGTTTTTGTTGTTTGAGGGACTGGGAAGGGCGTTGCTCGTCCCTCCGCCCCTCGCAGACACTCTTGAGCCCTCTGTAGGTTCTCGGAGTCTCCCTGGAGGGTGAGCTACCTCCTTAGCTCCAAACAAGGGCAACAACCAAGAAGTCATTATACGAAATCCAAGTCCAGGAGCTGAAACAGCGGGAGACTTGGTCTCACATTGGAGGTTAAGGGGAAGTCCTGATAGGGGCTGATCAAGGCTGCTGACCCCCCGCCCCCCATAACATCATCACTCTCCCAAGTCCTTGTGAGCTGGTTCTAGTGTAAAATGCCAGAAGTATTAATGATGGTGATGATGAAACGAGAGGTGCATGCCCTGCTTCCCTTTATTCAGGGTCCATTTCCTGTTGCCTGTCTCCATCCCTAAGTCATATGTGCTGTTAGCTCTCTACCATACCATACCTGCATCTTCATAGATACAGTCTCCTCTTCTTTCGGGCCCCCTGGTATCTCGTCTCTCAGATGAGTATATTAATATCCGCCCTAACAACTCAGGGAGCTGGGGCAATGCCATGCCAAAGTTCAAGGTGAAAGTACCAAGCTCTGCACACGCATAAGGTAATACCCACTGGTGCTGGGTGTTCAACTGATGGGCATTAGGGGGTGCCTCAGCCAAATCTGCACATCAAGTCCCCATCTTCAGTTCTTCAGTTCACTTTTCTTGTCTGGGGGGTCTGTGTGCCTTTCCTGGTCACTCCATTCCTGACATGCACACTTTCCAGCTCTGCTTCCATTTTTTCCTGTCCTTGGGAAGAACAGATCTCCCCCCCCCCTCCTCCTTCCTTAGTGCAGTTCTTCTGCATGGAGAGTTGCCATCTATGTTCGATGGTTGTCCTTTGAGGCCTGTCCTTCCCAAGACTTCAGTACATTTGAATCAGGTATCCTGGTCTTAGCGATCCTGCAGGGAACGGTGGAGTGTTCCCATTTGACCTCCAGTATGAAAATGGGATCCATGTTTCCTAAGACCACAGTGGTGATGACAGCTGAAATTAATGTTATTATCCAAGATGCAGGGGATCTTGGGGGACAAAGGTTGGTGCAATCAGGTCCAGCTGCCCCATCCATCGGAAGATTCTGTCCCCATAAAGCTTATGGGCTCCATTTCTGATACTATTAACAGAGACAGGAGAGATTCCCTTACCATCACATGGTAGGCTTATAAGTAATTATTTGAGCACATTTACATATATCGTTCATATATATCTATTGTGTGCGTGTGTGTGTTTGTGTGCATATATGAATTAACAATGATGCAATATCTTTATCAGAAAGGTCGGCAGAGAGTGATAGGTGTTTTTCTGAGGCTGGCTCAATGATGTGAAAGTAGAAGATGAAATTCAATCACACATGTAGAAACAAACAGAACAGGATTGAAACTGGGCTAAGCCTAGAGAACAGCTTCTGTCCTGTCTCTTCTAACTAACCCTATACTTCAGTTTCTACAACAGTGCTGGATGGAAAGAAGCTTAAAGCCAGAGAGATCTGGGTTCAGATCATGGTTCTATCTCATGCTAGTTGTGACCTTGGGCAAATTATTCAACCTCCCTTCATCTTTCTCTCCTCATCCATCAAATAGGAATACTAACAACTATTTTTGCAGGATTGTTGTGAAGATTAGATGAAATGATGTGTAAATATGCAATAGAGACTAGAAGTGTCTGGAATATTAGCTGGTATTTATTAAGCATATAACAGGTGTTAAGTACTTTGCATAAATTACATACCCTCCACAATTTTATTTTTATTATGTTTTTATAGTTTTTTGGTGGCTGGCTTGTAGAAAGATCTGAACCCTTGACCTTGGTGGTGTAACACTATACTCTAACCAACTGAGCTAACTGGCCAGCCCCTCGACAACTTTTTTTGATAGGCAATATTATTGTCCCCGTTTCACAGTTCAGATTAACTGAGGCTCAGAATAATCCAAGGTCCTATAACCCAGGAAGTGGCAGAATTGGTTCCAGTGCTCATCACCCATGCTTTGAACCACTAGGTAGATGTTAATTCCCTTCCTCCCCATTTTGAAGATTCCCCAGACACTTCTTGCTGGACTATCATCAGTATCACTGGCAAATGTGCAGAGCATAATGATGAAACGAGAGGTGCATGCCCTGCTTCCCTTTATTCAGGGTCCATTTCCTGTTGCTAGCTGCTGGGGATATAATGAGAAAGTTTAAGAAATTAGTAGAACATGATATGAGCACAGTCATCCAACTCATCTCCTCTAGGACTCACTGAAATGACTGAGTTGTAAAAATAGCGAAGATTGAGATCAGTGTTGGCAGGACACTGAGGGAAACTCTAGTGACCTGGTCCCCAGTGAAAATTGTTTTCTAAACAGACATTTAAGACCTCTGGAAAGATCCTAAGAGTGAACAGCAAATCAAGAAACATCTATTCAAAAAAATCAGTGACAATTTGGTAAGAAAGGCAAGAGTCTGTGGTATTCAAACCAAGATTGTTCCTTCCCTCCCTGCTCACAGCTTCACTCCACTCCACTCCAGACTGCTGCAGCCAACAACAAAGAGCTCCCTCTCCTGCAGCTCTCAGCCAGAGGTCTTTCTTGCCTAGAGGAACAGAACATCAGCATTTCTCATCCTGCCCCCAGCTCCCTTTTGTTGAGACTGTCAGCCAGCCTACCTGTTGCTGGGGGAGAGTGATTGAGTGGTGAGGGCTCACTTCTTCAGCATGCTGAGAATATTGAGGCTCTGATAGTCCTTCCTCCTGCATGCACAGTGATGGTTCCATGACAGGAAAGGCAAGCAGGGAGGACCTTAGGCCTCCAATTTCTCCCCACCCCCAGGGCTCCACTGACTGTCACTCAGAGAGAAGCTTGCCATTGTCCCCATGCCCAGCTCCAGAGCCCTGGCTCAAAGATTTCGTTTGGGGGAAGAAACATGCTGTAAAACATATAACTCCTAATATCTTTCCAAAGAAACTGACCTCATTTGTAACAGAGCATGGAGAAGCTTAAATCTAAAGGTGCTTTCAAGAACAGTGGAAGTTGCAGTGAAGGGAATTAGGAGGAGATTCTTGGATCTAATGGAGATATAACCCAGACTGTAACCCCCTAGTTTTCATGAGAGAACAAAACCCTTCTAGTCAGAACAAATATCAAACATTGACCTCAAAAAGTATCCCTTCAAATAAGACAGAATTTGATTGGATTAGTTTGTAGAGCAATTTATGTCCTAGGACAATACTGAAAATAATAGAGCAATCAGCTGCCAATTAGTGGAATTTAACAGCTGGATGTGGTCAGAGAAAGAGTGGAAGAGAGCCTTAGCAAAGCCATTGTCATTCAGGGGTGACAGTGGTCATGCCCAAAGCTGCACCTCTCTGAGGAGTAACAACAAGAGCTTAACACTATGGGAAGGGAAATAGACCTCACTAAAACAATTCACCCGTTTACTAAACAAATAAGCAAATAACACTAGCAAGCCTCATGGGGGAGCATTACTCAGAGTTGCTACAATATACAGTTGGCCCTCCAGATCTGTGGGTCCCACATCTGCAGATTCAACCAACTGCAGATGGAAATTTAAAAAAAAAAAACAATAAAAAATCAATACAACAACAAAATACAAATAAAGAATACAGTATAACAACTATCTACATAGCATCTACATTGTATTAGGTATTATAAGTAATCTAGATATGATTGAAAGTATATGGGAGGATGTGTGCAGTTACAGACAAATACTATACCATTTCATACCAGAGACTAGCACATCCATAGATTTAGATATCCATGGAGGGTCCTGGAACCAATCCCCCACAGATATGAGGGACAACTATGTTTTCTAAAATATCCAGTTCTAACCAAAAGTTATGAGACATTTCAAAGGAACAGAAAAGTATGACCCATACACTGGAAAAAAAGTAGGCAACAGAAACTGCCTGAGAGTGAGCAAATGTCCAATCTATCAGAAAAAGAATTCAAAGTAGCCATTATAAACATATCCAAGGAAACCATGGTTAAAAAATGAAGGTATGATGACAATATGGCATCAGAGAATACCCGTGAAGAAACAGAAACTATAAAAAAAGAGCCAAATAGAAATTCTGGAGTCAAAAAGTACAATAACTGAAAAATTCACTAGAAGGGCTCAACAGTAGGTTTGAACAGGTGGAAGAAAGAATTAGTGACCTTGAAAATAGATTGATAGAGATTATTCAGTCCGAGGAATAGAGAGAAAATCATGAAAAAAAAAATGAACAGAGCCTTGGAGAAATGTGGGACATTAGTGAACCAATGTATGTACAATGGGAATACCAGAAACAGAGGAGAGAAAGAAAGGAGAAGGGAAAACTATTCAAGGAAATAATCACTGAAAACTTCCAAAATTTACTGGAAAATAATGACTGACACATCCAAGAAGGTCAACAATTTCCAAGTAAGACGGACACAAAGACCCACAAACAGACATGTCATAGGAAAAATGCTGAAAGTAAAAGACAAGGAGAAAATCTTGAAAGCAGCAAGAGAAGAGCAAGAAGTGACTTATAACTTATAAGGGCTTCTCCAATAAGATTAGCAGCTGACTTCTCAGCAGAAGCTATAGAGGCCAGAAGGCAGTGGGACAGCATATTAAAAATGCTAAAAGGAAAAAAAAAGCCTTGTTAATCAAGAATCCTTAATGTAGCAAATCTGTCTTTCAAAAATCAAGGCTAGGGCCGGCCCGGTTGAGTGCGGCGCTTGGGAGCACGGCGGCGCTCCTGCCGAGGGTTCGGATCCCATATAAAGACCGGTCCGCTCACTGGCTGAGCGCAGTGTGGGTGCGACACCGAGGGTTGCGATCCCGTTACCGGTCATGAAAAAAGACAAAAAGGAAAAAAAAAATCAAGGCTAGGGCCGGCCCGGTTGAGTGCGGCGCTTGGGAGCACGGCCGCGCTCCTGCCGAGGGTTCAGATCCCATATAAAGACCGGTCCGCTCACTGGCTGAGCGCAGTGTGGGTGCGACACCGAGGGTTGCGATCCCGTTACCGGTCATGAAAAAAGACAAAAAGGAAAAAAAAAATCAAGGCTAAATAAAGACTTTCCCAAATAAAGAAAAACTAAGAGATTTTGTTGCTAGTAGACCCAGCTTATAAGAAATAACAAAGAGAGTTCTTCAGAACTCTCCCCAGAAGTCACCCCAGATGGTAATTTGAATCCACACAAATACAAAAAGAGCACTGGTAAAGGTAATATGTAATTATAATAGATACTGTGAATTCCTCCTTTTCTCCTTTCCTCTCTGAACTAATTTAAATATCAATAGTAGAAAATAATATGTATATAATGTATTATTGGGCTTATAATATATAGAAATGTAACATGTGGAATTTGTCTGCCAATAACAGCAGAAAGGAGGTGGTGGGAGAAAACCTATAATAGACCAAGAAAAGTCATTTTAATAATACACTGTTGGGTTTCTAGCATTAATAGATGTAATATATATGTATATAACAATAATACCACGGGGGGGGGAGAGAATAGAACTACACAGGAGTTATATTTCTACATATTACTGGAATTAAGCTAGTACACATTTGAAGTTGATTCTGATTGAGATATGTAT
This sequence comes from Galeopterus variegatus, assembly GCF_000696425.1. Taxonomy (NCBI): domain Eukaryota; kingdom Metazoa; phylum Chordata; class Mammalia; order Dermoptera; family Cynocephalidae; genus Galeopterus; species Galeopterus variegatus. The sequence goes on along the minus strand of NW_007728075.1, from coordinate 107,827 downwards.
GTGCTAAACCCTAAAGCAACTACTAAACTGAACCAAACCAAACCAAAACAAAAATATAGTGAAAGAATCATTAATGAAATTAACACAACATTAGAAAATGTTCACTCCATATAAAAGAAAGCAGTAAATGAGAAATAGAGGAATGAAAAGGATGAGACATATAGAAAACTGAAAGTAAAATGGTAGGTGTATACCCAATTATGTCAATAATAGCACTAAATTTGAGTTGATTAAGCAATCCAATCAAAAGGCAGAGAATGTCAGGTAAGATAAAAACCATGAGCCAATTATATGTTGTTTATAGGAGATACACTTTAGATTCAAAGACACAAATACTTTGAAAGTAAAATGATGGAAAGAAATATATCATGCAAACTAAAACCACAAGAAAACTGGAGAAGCTATACAGATATCAGACAAAATAGCCTTTAAAACAAAAAAAACATCATTATAGATAAAGAGGGACATTTTGTAATAATAAAGGGGTCAATCCATCAGGAAGATATAACAATTACAAACATAGACACCTAATAAAAGAGCACCCAAATACATAAAGCAAAAAGTAACAGAAATGAAGGGAGAAATAGGCAATTCAACAATAGTAGTTGGAGACTTCGATACTCAACTTTCAATAATGGATAGAACAATAGAATAGAGCACCCTGAAATCAACCCACGCACTTACTGCCATTTGATCTTCGACAAAGGCATCAAGCCTATTCACTGGGGTTGGGACTCCCTCTTCAGCAAGGGGTGCTGGGATAACTGGATATCCATATGCAGGAGATTGAAACTAGACCCATACCTCTCACCATATACTAAAATCAACTTAAAATGGATCAAGGATTTAAATATACACCCCAAAACAATAAAACTTATTAAAGAAAACATAGGAGAAACCCTTCAGCAAATAGGGCTGGGCACAGACTTCATGAATATGACCCCAAAAGCACGGGCAACCAAAGGAAAAATAAACAAATGGGACTATATCAAACTAAAAAGCTTCTGCACAGCAAAAGAAACAATTAACAGAGCTAAAAGACAGCCAACAGAGTGGGAGAAAATATTTGCAAAATACATATCTGACAAAGGACTAATATCCAGAATATATAAGGAACTCAAACAACTTTACAAGGAAAAAACAAGCAACCCAATTAAAAAATGGGCAAAAGAGCTAAGTAGGCATTTCTCTAAAGAAGATATGCAAATGGCCAACAGTCATATGAAAAAATGCTCAACATCACTCAGCATCCGGGAAATGCAAATCAAAACCACACTGAGATACCATCTCACCCCAGTTAGGATGGCTAAAATCCAAAAGACGCTGAACGATAAATGCTGGTGTGGTTGCGGAGAAAAAGGAACTCTCTTACATTGTTGGTGGGAATGCATAATGGTGCAACCCCTATGGAAAATGGTTTGGAGGTTCCTCAAACAGTTGCAGATTGATCTACCATATGACCCAGCTATTTCACTGCTGGGAATATATCCAAAGGAATGGAAATCATCAAGTCGAAGGTATACTTGTTTCCCAATGTTCATTGCAGCACTCTTCACAATAGCCAAGAGCTGGAATCAGCCCAAATGTCCATCATCGGATGAGTGGATATGGAAAATGTGGTATATCTACACAATGGAATACTACTCAGCTATAAAAACGAATGAAATACTGCCATTTGCAACAACATGGATGGACCTTGAAAGAATAATATTAAGTGAAACGAGTCAGGCAGTGAAAAAGAACTACCACATGTTTTCACTTATTGGAGGGAGCTAAAGGTGAATGAATCAATTCACACATACACACACACACACACACACACTCTCACACACACTCACACAACAACAAACAAACAGCAGGAACAACAACAACAACAACAACAAAAACCGGGGGGAGGGGGAGAGGAAGATTTAACAACCTCAACTTTTTTTTTTTGAAGCTCTTACAACAAGAAAATGGAGGGGACACATCTGGGTGGGAGGGGGGAGAGGGAGGAGGGAGGGAGGTTTTGGTGATGGGACACAATAACTAACTACATTGTATATTGACAAAATAAAAAAAATAAATAAATAAAATAAATAAAAGAAGATCAAAAAGGTGACAGGAGACTTGAACAACATTATAAACCAACTAGACCTAACACATCGGTAGAACATATTACCCAATAACAGCAGAATGTACATTCTTCTCAAGTGCACATGGAACATTCTCGAGGATTGATAGTCTATAAAACAAACCTCAGTAAATTCAAAAGGACAAAAATAATACCAAGTGTGTTCTCTAACCCCAGTGGAATGAAATTAGAAATCAATAATAGGGAAAATTTACAAAGAAATTAGATATTATAATTTCTTAGAATATCTAGGGACACTCACAAATATGTGTATATTAAACAGCACACTCTTTTTTTTTTTTTTTTTTTTTTGTCTTTTTTTCCGTGTCCGGCAACGGATCGCAACCCTCAGTGTTGCCCCCGTACTGGACTGGGGACCGGCGACGGGATCGCAAGCCTCTGCGTTGCTCCCGCACCTCGCTCAGCCAGTGAGCGGGAGCCGGTCTGTACGTGGGATCCGAACCCTCGGACGGGAGCGCTGCCGCGCTTCCGAAGCGGCGCACTATCCAGTGCGCCACCGGGCCGGCCCCCAGCACACTCTTAAATAGCCTGTGGGTTAAGAAGAAATCAAAGAAAAAAAAAATCAGAAAATACCTTGAGATTAATGAAATGAAGGCACAACATACCAAAACTTATGGGACACAGATAAAGCAGTGCCTGGAGGGAAATTTATAGCTGTAAGTGCATATTTTAAGAAAGAAGAAAGATCTCAAATTAACAACTGAACCTCCACCTTATGACACTGGAAAAAGAAGAGCAAAACTAAACCTAAAGTAAGTAGAAGGAAGGAAATAGTAAAGTTTAGAGTGGAAATTAATAGAGAATAGAGATACAATAGAGAACGGAAATAGTGAGAAATAAAAAAAGAGAACAGAGAAACAATAGAGAAAGTCAGTGAAACCAAAAGCTGGTTCTTTAAAAGTCTCAACAGAATTAACAGACGGTTACCTGATTTGACCAGGAAGAAAAGAAATGACTAAAATCACTAGAATCAGAAATGAAAGAGGAGGCATTACTACTGATTTTGCAGAAATAAAAAAGATCATAAAGGAATACTATGAATAATTTTATGGCAACAAATTAGATGACTTGGATAAAATTCGTAGTAAGACACACACTGCCAAAACTCAGTCAAGAAGAAATCCAGACTATCTTGGTAGAACTATGATAAATGAAGAGGTTAAATCACTAATCAAAAAACTACCTACAGAGAAATACCCAGGCCCAGATGGCTTCACTGCTGAATTCTACCAAACACTGAAAAGAAAAAAAAAAAAAAAAAGAATTTATACCAATTATTTACAAAATCTTCCAAAAAGAATAGGAAAAGACACTTCCCAACTCACTTTACCTTGATACCCAAACCAGACAAAGACACCACAAGAAAACTATAGAACAATATCATTTTATGAATATGGGTGCAAAAATCTTCAACAAAATACTAGCAAACTAAATTCAGCAAAATATAAAAAGAATTGTACACCTCTACCAAGTGAGATTTATCCCAGGAATGCAAGTGTGGTTTAACATCTGAAAATCAATTAATGTAAACAGAATATCAATATCATATCAATAGAATAAAAAACAAAAGTTGCATGATCCTCTCAATAGATGCAGAAAAAAAGCACCTGATAAAATCCAATCAATACCCTCTAATGATAAAAAACACTTGACAAAGGTATCTACAAAACCTCACAGCTAACATCATACTTAATGATGAAGACTTTATGCTTTCTCCCTAAGATCAAGAACAAGACAAGGGTGTGCACACTCTACCACTTCTATTCAACATTGTACTGGAGGTTCTAACCAGGGAAATTAGGGAAGAAAAAAGAAATAAAAGACATCCAGATTGGAAAAGATAAAGTAAGACTATTTCTGTTTGCAGATGTTGTAATCTTATATTTAGAAAATCCTAAGGAATTCACTAAAAAACTACTAGAACTAATTAATGACTTTAGCAAAGTAAGTTGTGGGATATAAGATCAATATACCAAAATTAGTTGTATTTCTACACATTTGTAATGAACAATGTGAAAATAAAATTAAGAAAATAATTCACCATAGCATTGTATTAGTTTGTTTGGGCTGCCATAACAAAATACCACAGACTAGGTGGCTTAAACAACAGAACTTATTTTTTCACAGTTCTGGAGACTAGAAGTACAAGATCAAGATGCTGGAAAATTTGGCTTCTGGTGAGGCCTCTCTTCCTATAGACAGTCACCTTCTCACTGAATCCTCTCCTGTGTGAGTGCTTAGAGAGAAAGCTCTCTGGTGTCTCTTCTTAGAAGGACACCAGCCCTATAAGGCTAGTGCCCCATTCTTATGACATAATTTAACCTTAATTACCTCCCTAAAGGCCTTATCTCCAAATACAGAAATATTGGGGGATAGTGTTTTTATTTGTCCATTTTTATGTTGCTGTAACAGAATACCTGGGTAATTTATAAAGAAAAGAGGCTTATTTGGCTCATGATTCTGGGACAGCTGCATCTGTCACAGGCCTCAGGCTGCTTCTACTCATGGTGGAAATTGGCAGGCAGCCAGTGGGTGCAAGATCACATGGTGAGAGGGGAAGCTCGAGAGAGGGAGGGGAAGTGCTGGGCTCCTTTTAACAACCAGCTCTTACAGGAACTAATGGAGTAAGAATTCATTCACTACCTCCCTCCCCCAGGGACGGCATTAATCCATTCATGAGGGATCCTCCCCCACGACGCAATCACCTCCCAACATTGCCTCATTGGGAATGGGGTTTCAACATGAGCTTTGGGGTACAAATGTATCCAAACTATATCAGGGCTTCAATATATGAATTGGGGGTTGCTCAATTCAGTCCCTAAATACCAAAAAGAATAAAATACTTATGAATAAATTTATCAAAAAGTACAAATTTGTACTCTGAGAACTACAAAACATTGTGGAAAGTAATTAAAGACGATTTAAATAAATGAGGGGAAAATCGTATGTTCATGGATTAGAAGACTCAGTATTGTTAAGATGGCAATACACCCCAAACTCATCTACAGATTCAACACAATCCCTGTCAGAATCCCAACTTATTTCTTTGTAGAAATTCACAACCTGATTCTTAAATTCACGTGGAATTGTAAGGGACTCAGAATAGTCAACACATTCCTGAAAGAGAAGAAGTAGGAGGACTCACAGTTCCTGATTTCAAAACTTATTACCATAAAAGCAATGGTAGTCTGTATGGTACTGGCAGAAGGACAGACATATAGATAAATGGAACACAATTGACAGTCCAGAAATAAACCCATATATCTATGGTCAACTTATTTTTGACAAGAATGCCAAGACTTTTCAAAGGGAAAAAGAATAGTCTTTACCACAAATGGTGCCGGCACAACTGGATAGCTACATGCAAAAAACCGAAGTCAGACCCTCACCTAATACCATATACAAAAGTATCTCAAAATAGATCAAAGACTTAAATGCAAGAGCTAAAACTATAAAACTCTTAGAACAGTACACAGGGGTGAATCTTCATGACCTGGGATTTGGCAAGGAGTCTTAGATAAGACACCAAAAGCACAAGCAACAAAAGAAAAAATACATAAACTGGACTTCCTCAAAATTAGAAAAGCTTTTATGCTTCAAAGGACACTATCAAGAAAGTGAAAAGACAAACCACAGAACTAGAGAAAATATTTGCAAATCATGTGGTCTGATAAGGGATTTGAATCTAGAATATAAAGAACACTTACAACTCAATAAAAAGACAAATAAACCAATTTAAAAATGAGTAAGGAATTTAAATAAAAATTTCTCCAAAGAAGACATACACATGACCAGTAAGCACATGAAAAGATGCTCAACATCATTAGTTATCAGGGAAATACAAATCAAGACCACAGTGAGATACAACTTCACACCCACTAGTTTGGCTAGAATCAAATGTTAGATAAGAAGTGTTGATGAGGATGTGGAGAAATTGGACAAATTACACTGGTGGTGAGAATGTAAAATGGTGCAGCTGCTTGGGAAAATAGTCTGGTAGTTCCTCAAATGAGTCAACATAGTTACCATATGACCCAACCTTCCCTCTGCTAGGTTTATCCCTAAGAGAAATGAAAACATAGTTCTACACTGAAATTTGCAGGCGAATGTTATAGCAACGTTATTCACAATAGCCAAAAGGTGGAAACAATCCAAATGTTCATGGATGGGTGAATGAAAAAACAAAATGTGGCCATATGATGGAATAACATTCAACCATAAAAAAGAATGAAATACTGATACAAGTGACAATGTGGATGAACCTTGAAAATATTATGCTAAGTGAAAGAAGCCAGTCACAAAAGACCAGATCCTATGTGATTCTATTCATCTGCAAATCCAGACTAGGAAATCTATAGAGAAAGAAAGTGGATTAGTGGTTCTTTAGGGTGGGTGGGGGTGTGTGTGGAGATCCGGGGAGTGTGTGTGTGTGTGGGGGGCGGTTTATTATGAAATGCTGAAAATGTTCTCAAATTGACTGTGGTGATAATTGCACATATCTATGAATATACTAAAAACCACTGAATTATACACTTTAAATGGGTGAACTGTATAAACTTAATAAAGCTGTTAAGAAAATAGGAAAAACCTTTGCGAGCACTAAAAACTGGGGAAACGCATCAGCCACAAGATAAAACAAAGATATAATTGGCTTGAAGAAAGAGGTGATCTACAGCTTGTAAAATAACCATATAACCAGAAGGCAGTAGGAAAATTCCTGGTAAAACCCTACAGATGCTTGTAAAGCCAGGATGTGAGTCCAGGGGTGCAGAGAGTCACGTGATCCGCCACACCAGGGACTCCCAGAGGTGCATCTGGCCCTGCTGGCTTCCCCAAAAAAGGAATGTGTGGTGGAATTTATCCTGGGCACCAGCTTTCGGGGCAAAGGGCGGCATGTTCCTACATCATGCTGATTTTTGGCCACCCCTCCAAATGTGGAGAAGAAATTCTGCCAAGACTGCTTACAGTTCCCTCCAAGTTTTTAGGTGATTGAACTCACAGTATACATTAAAGGTATATTTTCATGTCCTGCTTCAGCTGTGTTTGAAGGATTTGAACAGAAATCTATAACAATCTCTGAAAGAATGTTATTTCCAATGCTACTTGATGACAAGTCAGTGCTGGAGAAGGACTGATGTCTGTAAGGATGAGCAAATAGAGAAATTTCACCTTTTTAAAAAAATAACACTTCCAGTCAAAAGAGGACATGAATTTGGAAATTAACTGTAAGCCGTGAACAGGAGAAACTTTACAAATTTTTTTAATTTTTTGCTCTTAATTTTCGAGAAGACATTGGAAAAATTGCATGGAGATTAAAAACATGACTACTGGATCACAAACCCTGGTGACAGCAGTGAACATAGGTGTGATAAAACCAAGGAAAACAAAGCAGAAGATAAAACAGAAATTCTCCCAGAAATGAGAAGAAAAAATATTTAAAAAAATGAAAATGATGAGAGGTTTCAGGTATAGAAAGTGGAAGTACAATCTGTATAAAATACAAATCCTAGAATTTTGAACAGGACAATTGGAGTAGAAACAAGAATTAAGGAAAGAAAAGAAAGCTTTCTTAAGCTAAACTTAGAGACCCAAGCTAGTACCTCATATTAACCTTATGAGATAGGAAGATATGAATGAATTACCACTCCTTTTTTTGACAAAAAAGGAATCTGAGATACAGAGAAATGGAGGAACGTGCCCAATTTCTCACCCAGTATGAAGTGTGACCAGAGCCAGAGCCAGAGCCTGACCTCTGACTTTCAGCTGTGCCTTTGGTGTGCACACATGCTAAGGGCATGTGTCACTGAAGCTTTAGGTTTTTTATTCTGCAATCAGTTCTTCTGCCAATGAATTTAAATGGCATTCTCAAATAATAGGGATACGTGACTATTAAGCTTTGGATTTGTAAGGTGCCAAAATCAGCTTTGAGGATTATCTCTGAAAAAGACTCTTCTCCCCTGTTACTGTCCCTTCATGAGCCTCTGAATAATTTCATGACTTAATGAAGGGCTTTGCCCTGGAAAAGATTCTTTCACCAGTTGTCAAACATCTTTTCATAACTTTGCTTACTGTGAGTTTAAGATCACAGGGAAGGAATGTGTATGGGAAGGAATGAAAGTCCACTTCACAATGAAGCCTAAGCATGTACTTTTGTGGGTGGAAAATGATCATGTCCATCAGCTAATTTTTGCATCCAACTTCCACAGGGACCAGCACCCAGTGTGCACTGAATCAGATTCAGAGCTCAGGACTTAGTGTCTACATCAAATCTGACTCCTTAGCATAGTACATGCAAACTCTAAAGCCCAGGTCCCACCACCACTCTCGCACATCAACCTCTATCTAAAATCATGGGCTTTCTATGGGTCTTTAGCTCCCACAGACCAGACTACCGACAGCCTTGAATGCCAGCCCACTCCTCACTTCCCAAGTCTGGACAATGTGCATGTTTGATAGATGTAGCTATTTTTTCCTTCAACTCTATTTGGGCTTTACCCTAGTTTACCTTCCTTAAACACCAGATTTGGCCTCTCCCTCCAGCCAGCTGAATGCTTTTAAATTGTTAGGTTGCCATCTAACATAACCTGCACCTGCTCAAGGCCTGAGACTCAACCTCTCTCTTTCCACCAGGAGCCCATGAGCATTTCTCAGCATGCCCAGCCCCTCTTGGGTTGGGTTTAAGAAAGGTGGTAGCTGTGCATGAAGAGGCCTCATCCTGGGGCCCTATTCCCTTATAGTACAAAAAGCTAGCCCTTTTATGGACAAATATGTGATATGATATTTGCTATAGTTTTGGGAAAGGGGCTCACAAAGGCTGCCATAAAACCCAAGGAAGGGGCTAGTGTTCCTCAGAAGAAAAAACACCCAAGTTTCATCACTAGATTAGAGACAACTCACTACATGATTATTTCTTCTGCAAGTTATATCCTATTACAAGACCAGGGGATAATCGGTAGTTCTTCTTGGGATTCAGTAACAGAATCTTCCCCAAGCTAAGAATTCCCTTTCTTTAGGTACCTGGTACTCCTTCCTAAATGAAGAATGAGACAATTTTTTCCTCTTTCATCTTCAGGCTACTTCTGCCATACAAGTAGGTATAGCCACCATAACACTCACTCATCCTTTTTGTCAGGACATCAGAGTATATGGCAAAAGAGAGAGGCATGGAACTCACCAGTGTCAGGTGTGTGCTCCGGCCAGCCCATGTGGTTCAGTCCTGTCGGGGCACTCTGAGAGAGTGGATGGCTTTTTTCAGGGAAATTCAAAGATTCTGGAGAGGTAGCGATCGTCTTCCTCCAACACTGGGAGAGGAGGAAAGAAGCAGAGAGTAAATGAAGAAAAGAGCTGACAGGCTGTCATTGCCACCTCCTGATTTTTCTAATTGCCCAGGACCTTTCCTGTGAGCAGAGCACACAGCCAAAATGTGTACAGCTCCAGAAAGTGCCACTGACACCAAAACCCATGAGGAAAGCTTCTCCTGGAGTCTGTAGCATGCAACCTGTACGCCCATAGGTGGCAACCCTAGCAGGTTAGGTTTTTTTTCTACTATGTGAAATGAGGACTGTTGAGGTCTTCAGATTCCCAGGTCTCTCCCAGCCAGTCAGCCACACAGCCTGCTATTTCCCCCAAAGCAAGACTGTTTGTTTTAGCTAAGGCATATTCTTTTGGGGGCACTTAATTAAAATGCAACTCACAAAGTCCCTGAAATCTCATAATTATGAAACAGACACTGTCCTTCAGACAGTAAGAACCAATGTTGTGTGGGGTCTTGGGAAGGCAAGGGATATATGGTCATTTTCATCCATTATCCAGAGATAAACTTGGCCCCTCCTGATTTCTTCTGCTTTATAAGGTTATTGTGTTAATTTAAAAACTGTGGTATATATTCAAATGCATGCTTGTTCCCTTTCCTTTTGCTTTTGTATTCCTCACACTATTAAGGAAATAGTGCTTAGAAAATTCTTTTACTGATTTCTGGAAACATAAACATACAAACAAGGATTAAAATGGAGTAGCATACTCCATCCCATCTCTTCCATTTGAATGCAACGAAAAACATTGGACATAATGTGTACATCATCTATTTGAGAATTCTGAAAGTAAACGGTAGCAGGTAGATTGGGGAATAAACCAGAATTTGAAATTACACTAATCATGTGGTATGTTCCCTGTTTCGTTGTTCACGTGGCGTGAACTCAACAGCTGCTTCAAACTGGGCATGGACAAAAAGGACCGTCAAAGAAGCCCTCTATGATATGAAGAGAGCGAAAGGGTTTCCTAAAGTTATGAGGGAATGGGGGAAGTCCTGTGTATTTAGATGTTGATTTCTCCCACCCCAGCCCCCCATGCACCTATAGTAATGTCAGCAGTGGTCAGGCAGGCTGCTAAAACTCTGAGGGAGGAGAATACTCTCTGACAAGAGGAACTGTGGTCCCAAGAGCATGGGGGAGAATCCCTGTTTCTTTTTTCTCTCTCTATCCTTCTGCCACCTGGCTACAGAGGCAGACACTGCTGCAGGAAGTGTGTGGCAAACAGGGAAAATGAAAGTCCCAGTTTTCTAATGAAAATAATGGAGGAGAGGGGAGAGTGATCCTAGAAACTAGGAAGTGTCTGAAGAAGGCTGAGAGGAAGGAACTCAAGAAAAGGGTCCCATCAAGATGTGTATGAACTCCTGGACCCCCAAACTACATGAATGGGCCTGACCCTTATTACACTAAGGTCTTTGAGAACTAAACCATAGGATGGAACAATTTACAGGTCCAGACTAGCCCCTGCATGATCCACTTATCCAAATAGCCCTGCAAACACTTTGAAACCTGACCTGACATAATAAACAGTCCCTGAAGGCCAATAAGAACTTGTAGTCTGAACTTAACTGGGTCAATTGCCTGAAAAACTTAATCATTATTCTCCATAGGAACTAAACAAGGCCCAGAGACTCATACCGTAATATTTAAAATGTCCAGGAAACAGCCCCAAATTACCTGACATACAAAGAACTATGAAAATCTCAATAACTTGCAAAGGAAAAGATAATCAACAGATGCCAACACCAAGATGACACAATTGTTTGAATTATCAAGGCAAAGATTTTAAAGCAACTCAAAGAACCATGCTTTAAGAAATAAGGGTGAATACTCTTGAAATGAATGGAAAATAATACCAGGGAAACGGACACAAAAAGAATGAAATGGAAATGTTAGAACTAAAAAATATAATAACTGAAATGGAAAATTCACTGGCACAGTTCAATTATAAAATGAGATGATAATAAAACAACAAGAGATAAAGCAATGAAACTCCACCTTTAAAAATTAAGTAGTAAATATATAGGGAATCTAATGAGGCTTTATATACTCCTGAAGATATTTTCATCTACATGAAACTGATTATTAAGGACTTAATGAATAGATGGTCCCTATGAATCAAATATTTTACAAGATTCTAACAAGGGAAACCAATAGTTTAAAAGAGTCATGCCTGTATATAAGCCTAAGTAAATTATTTAGAAAATCTGTTTATAGTTCATCCTTTATGTTAGTCTAGTTATGTTCAATTAATTCCTTTGTATCTGTGGTACCCAAGTTAAAGGATATCATTGAGGAGTGAAAGGAGAAACATTAAAAAGAATGAATCCAACCAAAAATAAATAAGTAAATAAAATGAGGTGAAAAACAGGAAATATTCAGTAAACTTGTAAGTAGTGCAACAGAAATTATCCAATCTGGAGAACAGAGAGAAAAAAGATGAGGGAAAAAACAGAGACTCAGAGACCTGTGGGACAAAAACAAAGGCCTAACACTCTGTCAACAGAGTTCCAGAAGGAAAAGAGAGAGTGTGGTGCAGAACAGTATCAAGAAATAATTGCTGAAAACATTCCAAATATGATGAAAAACATTAACTCACAGACACGCGAGCCCAGCGAATTTTAAACAGGAAAACCAAGGAAATCAGTGCCCACAGACACTATAAACAAATTGCTGAAAACTAAAGACAATGAAAAAAATTTGAAAGCATCAAGAAACAAACAAGACATCATACATTGGGAACAGTCATTCAAATGGCTGCAGATTTTTCATGGAGGCCAGAAAGAAGTGGAAGAGTATTTGTAAAGCACTGAACCACTGTCAGCACAGAATTCTATATCCAGCAAAAATATACTTCAGGAATGAAGGTGAAATAAACACATTCTCACATGGAGAAAAACTAGGAGAAGTTATAGCCAGCAGACATGCTCTGAAGGAACATTAAAGGAAGATCTTCATACAAAAGACAAATGATACCAGAGGGAACCTTCAAACTTCAAGAATGAAGGAAAAGAAACAGAAATGGTAAATAGCTGGGTAAATATAACAAACTAAGATTTTTTTTCCCTCTTAAGTTAAAAAAAATATGTTTGACAGTTAAAAGCAAAAATTATAACATAGTCTGATGAAGTTTTTAGTGTATGTAGATGCAGTGCACATGACAACTACAACATAAAGGGGGAGTTTAAAGGGATCTGTGTGGTGGAAATTTTCTAGTGGTAAAATAATAATTGTAAGTAGGCTTTAAAGTTAATGATGTATAATTAACCCCTAGAGTGTCTACTAAACAAAAACTACACAAAGAAATATAAACTTAATAGATAAGTGAAATGGAACTCTAAAAAGTATCCAAATAATGCAACAGAAGACACAGCAATGAAACACAGCAATGAAAATTAGGGAACACAGAACAAACAATAACATGGTAGACCTAAATCCAAACACAGCAGTAATTACATTAAGTTTAAATACTCAAACCTCATAATTAAAAGAAAGATTTTCAAAATGATTAAAGAAAAAAACACTTAGCAATATGCTATCCACAAGAAACCTGCATTCAAAATAATAATAAAGGTAGGTTAAAAAGTGAAAGAATGCCACACAAATACTAATCAAGAAGAAAACTTGAGTGGCTATATTAATATCAGACAAAACAACTTCAGAGCAAGTAAAATTGCTAGGGATACAGAGGACATGACATAATGAGAGAGTGAATTTACCAAGAAGACGTATAATCCAAAATGTCTATGCACTTAACCATAGACCTTCAACATATATGAAGCAAAACTTGACAGAATTTAAAGGAGAAATGTAAGATTCACAATTATGGTTGGAGACTTCAATACATTTATCTCAGTAATTGATAGAACGAATACACAGAAACACAGCAAGGGAACAGACAAGGTGAACAGCACCATCGACCAACTGGAACTAATTGACACTTGAGAATAGTTCATCCAACAACAGCGGAATACACATCATTTTCAAGTGTACATGGAATATTCACTAAGAGAGATAATTTCCTCGGTGATAATGATAATAAAATAGTAATAATAATAACAATAATAATAAACTTAAGCTTAAGAGTATTGAAGTCATATGAAGTATGTTTCACTGACCATAGTGGACTTAAACTAGAAACCAGTAATAGAAAGGTAATTCTATTACTTTTTTTTAGAAGGAAATCTCCATCTACTTAGAAATTAAACAACACACTTAAAAAAATCAGTGGTAGTCGGGGCCGGCCCGGTGGCGCACTGGATAGTGCGCCGCTTGGGAAGCGTGGCGGCGCTCCCACCCGAGGGTTTGGATCCCACATACAGACCGGTTCCCGCTCACTGGCTGAGCGAGGCGCGGGAGCAACACCGAGGGTTGCGGTCCCGTTGCCGGTCCCCGGTCCGGTACGGGGGCAACACTGAGGGTTGCGTTCCGTTGCCGGACACGGAAAAAGACAAAAGACAAAAAAAAAAAAAAAAAAAAAAAA
>NW_007728075.1:90873-93421 GCF_000696425.1 Galeopterus variegatus | reverse complement strand
AAAAAAAAAAAAAAAAAAAAAAAAAAAAAAAAAAAAAAAAAAAAAAAAAATCAGTGGTAGTCCACTGACTACTTTGAGAATAGTGACTGCGGCCCCGGAGCTCTTGTATTCCTCTATTGCAATGCTTTAATTTTTATGTCCTCTCTACCCAGAACAATGCCTAGTGTGTAGGTGCTCAATAAATAATTTTTTCATTAAAAGTATATTGAATAAATAGAAATAAATTTTACTTTAATGCAGATATTTTCAACTGGCTTAGAGCCCTTTCAAGGAGGCAAAATGCAGTGAGTGCCTTGATGAACACCTGGACAGGATCCAGTCAAGCCCCAAACCTTAGTAATTCTGTAAATACAACATGGTTGTCATTGGGACAAATGTAGGGAATGAGACTACAAACCAATATAAAGATAATAAATGAGTCGCAAGTAAATATGACTGCTTTATATCCACAATTCCCACACTTTCCGCACACCCTCCTCCTGGAGCAAGTGTCTTCCAGTTACAGTTCATTCTCATTACTTGTGCTAGCCATGTTCTATAAAGTCTCCACAAACACTGAATTAGCAAACACTGAGATCCTAGAGGAAAGACAGAGTTGGGTGCTGGCAAGCCGCTGGTCACAACACTTTTGTCAACCAAAATGCTATTTGCATTATATAGATTCAGTTGTCAATATTCTTGTAAAACTAGCTGGTCTCATCAGCACCAAAAACCTGATTTTCCACATAACCCTTTTTATTCCCCTTATTAATATTTAGCAGGTATTTAAATTTTTTTCTGAAACCTGCTGATCTGTAGAACTTGCTTGCACGTTTAACTCTTTTCACAGCATATCACCTTTTGAAATGTGCAAGCAACATGAGCTGACAAGAGACTAGCATATTCCTGATCCTGTGTAATGTGACCATAAGTGGTTTTGGGTTTCAGTCTCACAACAATGCTTGCCATTACACTTTTTTTTTTTTTATTGGTCACATCTCATGAATCCACAATTTTAGCCTCTTTCCCATCTCTTCTGGGTTCCATCACACACTGTGGATGCTATTTTAGCACTTTTCAGAGTGACCTCATATACAGATGGGTCAATTTCCCATTGCTTCTTCTGGATGTGCCATATCGTTGATTTATTAATATTGAACTCATGGCCAACAGCACTGTAACTCATGCCTGAGCAAAGCTTATCCAACAAAGGTATTTTCACCATAAGGCATGTCACAGTCTTCCTGTGCTTAAGAACACTAGACAGCACCTTTCAGTGCTATGCTAAGCTGCATTTTAAACTGTAGAATTACCCAGAAAAAGCACAAAAGTGTAACAACAACAAAAAAGGCATTAAATAGACATGGAAAGGGACATTTGTTTAGTAGGAGAGCTGAAAACAGGCAGAGTATCACCTCATTCGACCTCAGCTGCGAATGTGCATGTTGTGTGACTCAAATTCTTCCCCATTCTGTGCATGTCTGTGAATGACTGTGAAACTGCTGTGAGTATTGATTTTGGTGTTACAGATTAATTCTAGGGAGTAGGCTATTAGTTTTATGCTTTGTAGACTTCTCATCAGAATTATTTTTAATTGTGGAAAATCATTTTTAATTGTCAGAAAGCATTGAGGAAAACATTCTGAGCTTAAACTGAATAATCAGGAAAAAAAGAGCACTGAATTAGAGTGGAGAGAGATGCTTCTCTGGAATTCTGATATGCTAGGAAGCTGGAGGCAAAGATACTCTTCAGGAACACCAGGGTCCTGACTCTTTCAACACTCGGGCAAGAACATGGTCCTGCTGGTGAAAACCCAATGCTTGCAAACATTCCTTTAAGCCAAAATGCACTGTCTGTTTGAGTTCCTCCCCAATGGTGATATAAATCTGGTGTATAAAAGAATAGTAGCATAGCAAGAGTTGGACTATTTCCTCAGAACTACCATCTTCCTTAGATAATGGCTCCAGTAGCTGCAATTCTCACTGGGGACCTATAGAGCAGGAACGTGCCACACCAAAATGCTGCATCTGTTCCTGCCCTATGTGGTTATGCAGCTGCCAACAAATTTTTATATATCAGCTAACTAATATGAGAACTTACGGCAAAAAATATGTGTGGTCTTATCCCATCAGTCTATACGGTACCTACAACACTTCAAGTGGAAAGAACAAAGGCTCTGGAGACACACAGATAAGGGCTCAAATCCAGTCTCTGCTAACTTATTACCTTAAAACTCTGGCAAGCTTCTTAACGACTCTGAATGTCAGCTTCCTCATCTGTACGCTCTGGAGACACACAGATAAGGGCTCAAATCCAGTCTCTGCTAACTTATTACCTTAAAACTTTGGCAAGCTTCTTAACGACTCTGAATGTCAGCTTCCTCATCTGTAAAGCAGGGTATGTAATAACCAACTCATTGAATTATGGTGATAAGCCAGATGTATTCATGGGGTAACTTCATGTACCTTTTTGGCCAGACCATTTTGGCACGGTCAGTTTTCAGTGGCCACTGCATTAAAATAGTCACTTCATAATACAAAAACCAAAAAACAAAAACAAAAACAAAAAC
>NW_007728075.1:89543-90509 GCF_000696425.1 Galeopterus variegatus | reverse complement strand
AGCAGGGTATGTAATAACCAACTCATTGAATTATGGTGATAAGCCAGATGTATTCATGGGGTAACTTCATGTACCTTTTTGGCCAGACCATTTTGGCACGGTCAGTTTTCAGTGGCCACTGCATTAAAATAGTCACTTCATAATACAAAAACCAAAAAACAAAAACAAAAACAAAAAAACAACCCAACAACAACAACAAAAAAAGCCCAGTACTTTTAATTTACAAAGTTTGTTCAACTTATATCTCTGTCCTTTATTCATTCATAACTGTCCCCTATTCTCTCAATCCCTACCCCAGGAGTTATAGTCAAAAGACAAAAAGTACTTTGTGAAAGGTGACCTGATAATGTGCACTATCCCCATTTCTGAATCTCACTCCATCCTTCAATCTATTCCCAGGTATAGGTTTGCATTTTCCCATATGTGGGATTTAACGAGGTTCTCAACTATTTGGCTGTTCTATTTATGTTGTCATCTAGATGTTGTACTAGCTGATAAGATCTCACATAGGTTCATTACTTGTGTGCAGAAAAGATCTAACATAGTATGTCTGAGGCTGTCATCTTTAGAAGGGCCTTACAAGGTTGGCCCTTGGCTTGCATCTGGAAATTTGGTATTCAAACCATTCCCGAACTGATAGGGATGGTTCACTGTGTTTAGACTGTTTGTACAAACATTGTGTTTTATGCTGAACATTTGCTTTATTTCTGGGAGTTTGGAATATCGGTATGTGCTAGGTAGAGGGTGTCTACGTGATTAGCCTCCAGAAGAACATTGGGCTCTGAGTCACTACTAGACTTCCCTGGATATAAACTTGGGCACGTTACTGACATTGTTCTTCTTTTGGAGAAAGAAGCATGCTCAGTGTGTACACTCCCAGGAGGGGAAAAGTGTAAGGAAGACTGCATGGATTGCTAATCCACACTCTACCCATGTCTTTCTCCCTTGCTGATCCTGTCATATATC
>NW_007728075.1:60640-88527 GCF_000696425.1 Galeopterus variegatus | reverse complement strand
GGGAGATAGGACTTCAGAAGAACAGTCAGAGAGATACAATGTTGCTGCCTTTGAAGATGGAGGCAGGAGTCATAAGTCAAAGAATGTGGGAAGCCTCTAGAAGCTAGAAAATGCAAAGAAATGGATCCTCCCCAAGAACCTCAAAAGGCACGCAGCCTTACCAATACCATGACTTCAGCTCAGTGAGAGCTGCGTTGCAATGCTAACCTATAGAGCTGTAAAGTGGTAAGTTTGTGGTGCTTTTTTCTTTTTCTTTTTCACCCAGTCAGATTTTGCAGTGGGGGGGTTGAAATTTGTGTTGTTTTAAGCCACTATATTTGACATACTAGAGATTTTGGTACGTGGAAGTAGGGTGCAGCTATAAACACTTAAAAAAGTAGAAGCGACTTTAGAAGTGGGCAATGAGCAGAGGCTGGAAAAATCTTGATGAACATAATAGAAGAATCCTAGATTACCTTGAACAGATTGTTAGTAGAAATATGAATGTTAAAAAAGTAAGTCCTGTTACTGAAGGCTGAGAAGGAAGTGAGGAGCAAGGTAGAGAAAGCATAAATTGCCTTAGAGAATAACTAAATTGTTGTAAACAGACTGTTAGAAAAACTATGGACATTAAAGGTGCTGTTAGTAAGGGCTCAAAAAGAAATGAGGAACATTTTATTGGAAACCGGAGGGAAGAGGATCCTTGTCATATACTGGTAGAAATCTTAGCAGAATTGTGTCCTACAGCTATGTGGAAAGGAGAACTGGTAAATGATGAACTTAGAAGATTTAGCTGAGGCAATTTCCAAGCAAAGTGTTGAAGATGCAACCTGCTTTATTCTTGCTGCTTATAATAAAATGCAAGGGGAAAGACATAAATTGAGGAAAAAACTGTTCAACAACAAGGAACTGGGGCTTGATGATTTGGAAAACTCTCAGCTTATTCAAATGGCAAGACACTAAAATTACACAATTTGCCTTCAGGAAACTTTGCCTACAGAAAAGCAAAGGAAGTGACTGGATAATATTTTGCTAATAATTCAGAAAGGTCAAAAGGTCAGAGTATTTAATCATACAAAAGGATCTTTGAAGACACTAGGCAAGTGACTAATAGATCCCCTTAGCCATCTCAGAAGAAGCCAAAAATAAAGAGGATTATCTAGGAAAGATCTGTGGAGGAACCTCTTATGTGATGGGGTGACTTCCCGTAATATACATAGGACACCCACAAAATTCTTGAGCATTTTTTACCAGCAAAATCACTGCCAGCTTGGACCAAGAGGGATAGAGTATGAAATGAAAGTGGAGCCAAACAGGAGCTCATTTCCCATCCTCCACCCATCAGAAGCATGCAGTGCTTCAGTTCTTCCACCCTGTGGTGTTAATGGAGCTGACTGAGGAGTTTCCATTTCCTGACTGGCAGAGGCTGGTGGCACTCCAATTTCCACACTGGGTGAAGTTGGCAAACCAAGCAGGGAGATGACCTTCTATCCCTTGCCTGGGAAAAGCAGGCAGCAGTGGCCCAATTTACTTGCCAGCTCAGTGGGACTCAGTGGGCAGCTAATCTTCCATCACCCACCTGGTGGAAGCAGGCATCACTCTGATTCCACACTGGAATGGTGCTGGCTGTCTGAGCAGGGAGATGATCTTCCATCCCCTGCCTGATGGAAGCAGGTGGTGCTTCAGCCCCATAGGGTTGTGTCCATGGTGTCCAATGCTGAACTGAGCCACCACCCGCACTGTAGTGTCAGAGGGGTGCAGCCGGGGTGAGCCTCCACTGCACTGGCATCAACAAGACTAAATGATGTCGTGCAAATTGGAGCTAGTCACTACTATAATTTCTTCCCACCCCTGGTGTCAGAAAGACCTGGGAGGAAGAACCCACAAACCCACACAGCAGCAATGAGCCAGAACAAAGTGATCAGAGGAAGTATTAGTTGGCACTCCATCTTGTTCTCCCTTTCCAAGTGTCAGCAGGGCCCAGCAGGGAGCTGATCTTCCGTGTTCATTTAGAAGCAATGAGGTGGTGGAGTTGGTGCCCCACTTTCACCAGGAAGGTGTTCTCAGAGCCAGAGGGAAGCCGAACATCCACCCCACCGAACTGCAATAAAGCAGGGAGTCAGTGCCCAACATTTGCCAGTGGGGAGTGCCTGCCTAAAAAAAAATAGGATGTATAGTCTCATAATATAATATCTAAAATGTCCAGGATGTAATTAAAAAATCACTCATTGCACCAAAAACTCGGAAAATCACAAAATGAATAAGAAAAGACAATCAACATGCCAAAGATGCCAACACTGACTTGAATCAGATCTTGGGTTATCTGCCAAGGAAAAGCAGCCATCATAATAATGCTCGAACAAGCAATTACACATTTTCTTGAAGTTAAAAAAAAAAATCCCAGTAAAGAAAAAGAAGTTGTGAAAAAGAACCAAATGGAAATTACAGAAATGAAAATTATAACTGATTCAAAAGACCCACAGAATGGGCTCAGTAGAAGAGTGGAGATGACAGAGGATAAAGTCAGTGACCTTGAGGGACACATCAATAGAATTTGCCCATTCTGAATAAGAGTGAAATAGACTGAAACAAAATCAACAAAGACCCATGGGATGATAACAGTGCACAGTCAGACAAGGAGAAGAGAGAGAGAATGGGATTGAAACAGTGTTCAAAGAAATGATGCCAAAAACTCTCCAAATTTGGTGAAGACATAAAACTGCAAATTAAAAATTGTAAAGTCTATGAACTGAATGAGTCTCCCCAAAATTCATATGTTGAAGCTCTAATCAGAAACGGTATTTGGAGGTGGGGCCATTGGGAGGTAGGAACCCTCATAAATGGGATTAGTGCCCTTATAAGAAGAGACACCAGAGGTTACAGAGGTTAGAGCATGGTGTTATAACACCAAGGTCCAGGATGCGGATCTCTGTACCAGCCAGCTCCCCCCAAAATAAAAAAGAGACACAAGAGACATGGTCTCTTTCTCTGCCATATAAGGATATACCAAAAAGGCAGCCAGCTAGAAACCAGGAGGAAATGTCTTCATAAGACACTGATGCTGGTGACAGCTTGATCTTGGAATTCCAGCCTCCAGAACTGTGAGAAATAAATGTTTGTTGTTTAAGCCACCCAGCCTATGGTAATTTGTTATAGCAGCCTAAGCTAAGACAAACAAACAGGGTAAACTCAAAGAAATGTTTTCCAAGACACACCATAATTAAACCTCTGAAAACTGAAGAAAAAGAAAAAAATCTTGAAAGCAGCCAGAGACAAAATATGAATTATGGTAACACAGATTCTAACGGCAATGGGTTTGTCATCTGAAATCAGGTAGGCCAGAAGGAAGTGACCCAACACTTTTTAAGTACCGAAAGAAAAGAACTGTCAATAGTCAAGTCAATACCTTCTTCCCTTCAGTATGAAAAGGAAATAAAGACATTTTTAATTGAAGGAGA
This sequence comes from Galeopterus variegatus, assembly GCF_000696425.1. NCBI lineage: Eukaryota > Metazoa > Chordata > Mammalia > Dermoptera > Cynocephalidae > Galeopterus > Galeopterus variegatus. The sequence goes on along the minus strand of NW_007728075.1, from coordinate 85,090 downwards.
AGTGAAAAATTTGTTACTAGCAAACCTCCTCTTAAAGGATGTTTAGAAGAAGTTCTCTAAACAGCAAGGAAATGATGATGAAAATAAGGCTTGGACGTTTTAAAGATGTTTAGAAGAAGTTCTCTAAACAGCAAGGAAATGATGATGAAAATAAGGCTTGGACGTTTATAAAGAGAGTACTGGAATGGGTAAAAACTGGGGTAAATATGACAACTCTTCTATTTTTTGTGAATGTTTTAGATCATTTTTCTGAATTGAGATATAACTGACATAAAAAGATGTACATACTTAATGTACACATCTTAATGACTTTGAAGATAAGTATACATCCATGAAATCATCACCATAAACAATGCCATAAACATAACCATCATCTCTAACAGTGCTGCCTATAAGAAATTCCCTTCAAATCAATGTGATGTCAGGCTGAGAGTAAAAGGATTAAAAAGGTTCACCATATATTAATTTTTAAGAAGATGTGGTTACATTAATATCAGATAATGTAGACTTCAAAGCAAGGAAAACACCAATCTTATGCAATTGGCTCAAAAATACAGAAGAAGAGAAAACACTCCCCGACTCATTTTATGAGGTCTGTATTACTCTCATATCAAAATCATACAAAGACAGTACAGAAAAGAAAAAGACAGGCCAATCTCTCTCATGAGCTTGGATGCAAAAATCCTGAACAAATTATTAGCAAATGAATCCCGCAGAGTATAAAAACTAGGATGCTCCATGACCAAGTGGTACTTATTCCAGGAATACCGGTTGATTTAATACACCAAAAATCAATTAATATAATCTACCATATCAATAGGCTGAAAAGAAAAATCATATAATCACATCACTTGGCAAAATCTAGTACACATTCATGATAAAATAAAAATTTCACCAAAGTAGGAATAGAGGGAATATTCCTCTACATGACAAAGAGAATCAAAAAAACCACTACAGCCTACAAAAGTGAAAGACTGAATCCTGTCCTACTAAGAAGGATAATAAAAGGCAAGGATATACACTCTATCCACTTTTATTCAGTACAGTACTGAAATTCCTGGCCACTGTAAGAAGGCAAGAAAGGAAGAAATAAAACTGTCCCCATTTTCAAATGATTTGGTTGTCTACATAGAAAACCCCAAATAATCTATAAAAATAATTTCCTGGAGCTAATAAATGAATTCAGCAAAATCACAGGATACCATCTCGACACATAAAAATCAATCAAATTTCCATATATAAATCAACTTCTGGAAAATGAAATATCAAACAAAATATTTATAATAGTTCCTAAAAATTAAATTAAAAGGTATAAATTTTAAAAATGTATGGGATCTGTATGCTGAAAATGATAAAATTCTGATGAAAGAAATTAAAGAAAGTCTAAATAAAAGGAAAGATATGCCTGTGTTCTTGTGTTGGAAGACTCAACACAGTACAGATGTCAATTTTCCATGAATTAATCTATACATTTACTGCAGTTCTTATCAAATTCCCAGCAAAGTGTTTGTTGTCGAGACAGTCATATTTTAATATTTATCATTAGAAGGTACTAGCCATGGGACAGGTCAAAACAATGTTGAGAAAAAGGGAATACAGAGGAAGGAATCAATCTAATCAACATTAAGGCCTAGTACATAGCTATACAAATCAAGACAGTGTATAGATAATGCAGGTGTACATAGAACCAAACAGATCCTAGAAACAGGCTGACAGAAATACGAATCCAACCAACTGATTTCTGGCAAAAGTGCAAAAGCAATTCAATGAGGAATAATAATCTTTTCAAAAAGTAGTACTAGAGCATCCACAGGCAAAAAAAAAAAAAAAATGAATTTTCACTTAAATCTCAGACCTCATTCGAAAATTAACTGAAAATGATCTCAAACTTAAATGTAAAATAAACAGTAATAAAATTTTAGAAGAAAACAAAGGAAAAAACCTTTGAGATGTAGGGGTCACTGAAGAGTTTTTAGGTGACACCAAAAGCACATTCATAAAAGGAATAAATTGATTAATTGGACTTCATCAGTATTTTAAAACTCTGTTCTGTGAAGACCCTGGTGAAAAGATGAAAAGATAAGCTACAGACTGGGTGATAAATCAGTTTACAAACCACATATTCAACAAAGAACTAGTATTTAGAATATAAATCAAAGGACTAGTATCTAAAATATAAATATAACACACACACACTCAAAGCTCAAAATTGAGAAAAATCAAACATGTCCTGTCTCTCAATTGTTTGAAGGGGGAAAATAAAGCCCAATCCACTTAGAAAATAGGCAAAAGAATGAAGGAGATATATCACCTAAGAAAATGTACAGATGACAAATAAGCACATGAGAAGATTTTCAACATTATTACCCCTTAGGAAAAAATAACTTTCAGAGAGCGATTACTGCATCACTATTACTATAATGAAAATAAAAAAATAGCAAAAAACCAAATGCTGGCAAGGATGCTGAGAAACTGAATCACTTAAGCATTATTGGTGGGATGTAAAATGGTCCAGTCCTCTGAAAGACAGTGTGGCAAATTCTTATAAAACTAAACAAACAACTACCGCATGAACAGCCATTGTACTCTTGGGCATTTACCCCCAGAGAAATGAAAACTTATGTTATGCTATTAAACTTATATTATTCATAATGGCCCAAAACTGTAAACAACCCAGATGTCTTCCAACAGGTGAATGATGAAACACACTGTAGTGCACCCATGCCATGGATGCAACTCAGCAATATACGTGCAAACTTGTGGTGTCCACATTACAGTATTCAAAATGTCCAATTTTCAACAAGAAAGTATGATGAAAAGAAAAAGAAAGTATGGCCCATTCACGGGAAGAAAAGAAATTAATAGAAACTGTCCCTGAGAAAGCACAGACCTTGGTCTTACTAGACAAAGACTATAATCGACTGTTTTAAATATGCTCAAAGAGCTAAGTGAAACCAAAGAACTAAAGGAACAGCCTTCCCCCCCACCCCAGAAATGGATCCTAGGGTTCATATGGAATTGTAAGGTATAGCAAATAGCAAAAAAATCTTGAAAAAGATCAAAGAGGACTTACACATCACAATTTCAAAACTATAAACATATAAAAATCAAAACAGTGTTGTACTGACATAAAGATAGACATATAAACTAATAAAATAGAATTGAGAATCTAGAAATAAACAAATGTATCTAGGGTCATTTGATTTTTGATAAGGGTGTCAAGACTATTCAATAAGGGAAAGAATAGTCTCTTCAACAAATGGTGCTTGGACAACGAGATATCCACATGCAAAAGATGGAAATTGGGGGCCGGCCCGGTGGTGCACTGCGCTAGTGCGCCGCTTGGGAAGCGCGGCAGCGCTCCCGCCGAGGGTTCGGATCCCACATACAGACCGGTTCCCGCTCACTGGCTGAGCGAGGCGCGGGGGCAACACCGAGGGTTGCGATCCCGTTGCCGGTCCTGGTCCGGTACGGGGGCGACACTGAGGGTTGCAATCCGTTGCCGGACACGGAAAAAGACAAAAAAAAAAAAAAAAAGATGGAAATTGGATCTCTACCTCACACCATACAAAGGTTAAACCAGAATGGATCAAAGCCATAAGAGCAAAAGGTATATAACTTTTAGAAGAAAACAGAGGTAAAATTCATAACTTGGATTTGGCAATGGATTTTTAGATATGACACGAAATGCACAAGCAACAAAAGGAAAAATAGATAAACTGGATTTCATCAAAATTAAATACTTATGTGCATCAATGGATACTATCAAGAAATTGAAAGACAACTTATAGATAGGAGAAGATATCTACAAATCACGTATTTGACAAAGATGTGGTATCCAGAATATATACAGAACTCCTACAATACAACATCAAAAAGACAAACAAGGCAATTTAAAAAAATGGGCAAAAGGGCCAGCCCGGTGGCGCACTGGAGAGTGTGCCACTTGGGAGTGCGGCGGCACTCCTGCCGAGGGTTCGGATCCCATGTGGAGACCGGTTCCCGCTCACTGGCTGAGCGCAGTGCGGGCGCAACACCGAGGGTTGCGATCCCGTTACTGGTCAGTAAAAAAGACAAAAAAGGAAAAAAAAAATGGGCAAAGGATTGGAATAGACATTTCTCCAAAGAAGATGTACAAAAGTCTAACAAACATATGGAAATATTCTTAACATTAGTCATTAGGGAAATGCAAATCAAATCACAGTTTGGTATTACTCATATTCACTACAATGGTATAATTAAAACAACAACAAAACAAAACAGAAACAAGTGCTGGCAAGGAGTATGTTGAGAACTTACAATCTTCATATGTTGCTGGTGGGAATGTAAAATGATGTGGCCACTTTGGAAAACAGTTTGGCAGCTCCTCTAAAAGTTAATCTATAATTAATATATGGTCCAGAAATTCCACTCTTAGGTATATACTCAAAAGAATTAAAAACATGTATTTGAACAAAAATTTGTACACTGGTCCTGGCAGCACTATTCATAATAGCCAAAATGTGGAAACAACCCAAATGTCTATCAATGGATGAATAGATAAACAAAGTGGAACAAATATATCCATATAATGAAATATTATACAGCACCAAAAAGGAATAAAATATTGATACATGCTACAACATGGATGAACCTCAAAAACATTATGCTAAATGAAAGAAGCCAGTCATAAAAGGTCACAAATTGGGGCCGGCCCGGTGGCGCACTGCGCTAGTGCGCCGCTTGGGAAGCGCGGCAGCGCTCCCGCCGAGGGTTCGGATCCCACATACAGACCGGTTCCCGCTCACTGGCTGAGCGAGGCGCAGGGGCAACGCCGAGGGTTGCGATCCCATTGCCAGTCCCGGTCCGGTACGGGGGCGACACTGAGGGTTGCGATCCGTTGCCGGACACGGGAAAAAAAAGACAAAAAAAAAAAAAAGGTCACAAATTGTATGATTTCATTTATATGAAATATCCAGAATAAGCAAATCTATGAAAAGCGGATTGGTGCTTGCCTGGGTCTGGGGAAGGGGAAATCAGTAGTGACTGCTTAATGGGGTTTCCTTTTGGGATGGTGAAAATGTCTCAGAACTAGGTAGAGGTGATACTTTCAAAATATTGTGAATGCGCTAAATGCCCCTGAATTGTTCATGTGAACGTGGTTAATTTTATGTTAAGTGAATTTAACCTCAATAAAAAAAAGTCGGTATTCAGGAATGAGGTAAGACTCAGATATGTACACTTCACAACTACTTGATAATAAAAAAAATACTACTGTTTGTAAAAAGAAAGAAGAAACTCCTGTCAAAGTATACACTATTATAGTATACACTATTAAGGCATTTAAATTTTTTTTGACACATTGTAATTGTACATTTTTATGGGGCACAATTGGTTGTTTCAATACATATATGTTGTACAGTGATCAGTTCAGGGTATTTAGTATATCCATTACTTCATGCATTTATCATTTCTATATGATGAGAACATTCAAAAGCCTCTCTTCTAGCTATTTTGTAATATACGATATCTTACTGTTAACTATCATCACCCTACTGTGGAATAGAACACCAGAACTTACTCCTAATTGTAACTTTGTGCCCGGTTGGCAAACTTCTCCTCACGCTCCCTCCCCTCCTCTGCTTCTCTGACACCAACTTTTGCTCTCTCTTTGTTAGATTCCACATATTAGTGAGATCATGTGGTATTTGTCTTTCTGTGTCTGGCTTATTTTACTTAACATGATATCCTTCAGATCCATCCATGTTGTTGCAAATGATAGGATTTCATTCTTTTTTGTGACTGAATAGTATTCCACTGTATATATATATACCACATTTGCTTTACCCATTCATCTGTTGTTGGACACTCAGGTTGATTCTATATGTTGACTGTTGGGAATAGTGCTGCAGTAAACATGGGAGTGCAGTTATCTTTTCAACATACTGATTTCATTTCCTTTGGATAGATACCCAGTAATGGAATTGTTGGATCATATGGTAGTTCCATTTTTAATTTTTTAAGGAGCCTCCATACTGTTTCCACAGTGGCTGTACTAATTTACAATCCCACCAACAGTGTGTGAATGTTCCCTTTTCTCCACATCCTCACTAACACTTGTTTTCTTTTGTTTTTTTGATAATAGCCATTCTAACTGGAGTAAGATGATATCTCCTTGTGGTTTTGATTTGCATTTCCCTGATGATTAGTGATGTTGAGCATTTTTTCATGTACCTCTTGGCCATTTGAATGTCTTCTTTTAGAAATGTCTGTAAGTCATTTTTTAATAGGCTGTCAGTTTCATGCAAAAAATCTTGGTGTCAGAATGTCCCTATAGACAAAATTTAATTGACAATGTAATTGCATTTAATTAATTTAATTAAGTGTTATAACAAAACATTATGTACCTGTATTACAGCTAATGCTACTGCAGTGTCTAATACAATGTTTGCACACAGCAGGCACCCACTAAATGGCAATTATTATGGTGAAGTCCTTGAGGGCAAAGAGCCCACTTTCCTCCTCTTTGCTCTTCTGCCGTGCATAGTGCTGGCCACCAGGAGAAACACACTACAGAGAAGGAAGAGGGAGCCCCAACCTCTGTGGCTCTGGGGAACAGGCCGCTATGAAGTATCTCTCCTTCAGGTTAGTACTGAGTGGGACCCAGAGTGCTGTAATCCAAGAGGCCCCAGGGTGACAATTTACAGCACAGGACAGAATCAGGGGAAAGCTCAGGAAATCGCAGGCAGCTGCAGAAAAAGAGGGGATACCAAGCCCAGCCTGAGGATGCCTGGCTTGTGAGTGGCTTACTTTGACTTGATCTTTGTGCACTATCCCAGTACGCGTCTTCCCTTCAGCCTGGGCCTGCTTCTCCAGCTTCTTTCTCTGCATCTTCTCCAGCCACAGATCATCCAAGCTGATATGTGGTTGCTGAGGGATGCTCCTGGTCTGTGAAGGAGCCTCTCTGAGGACATCCTCTGCAGAGGCAGAGGGAAGGGTCCGCATTACCATCTGAGTGGTGGAGAATGGCCTCTGAGCTGGCTCAGTGTGAAAAGCTTTCTGACCGCAGGAGCAAAGGGGCTTTGCGCCTGGTTGTTCTTCCCAGGACATGTGGTTCTGGAGAGCAGAGAGGAGAACACAGCAGAGGTCAGAGAGAAGATATATCAAAGTGTCCTTCCTCCTTCCTTTTTTTTGGTTATCACCCTGCATTTTGGTTAATTCTCAAAGTACAGATTTCAATGAAATATTCACATAATTTTGGAAAATGTGAAGATTAGGAACAAAATAAATCTTGTTTCTATTAAAATATCTACTTTCAAGACTATTTCAAAAGATCCAGTCTTCTACTTTGATCAAAGAATTAGGTCTTAGAAGTAATTACTGAAATTGGCAAGCTCATTAGACATACTTTTTAAAGGTCAATAATTGTGATAAAAACTCATGTGTAAATAGTATCCCTTGAGAACACAATTTTAGCAGAAGCACGCTTCAGGCACTTAATACTCAGTCTTGCTTGACACAGATGTTAACTGAAACATGTGCATAGCTCTACCTCGCCCACTGTCGACACTGTCTCAGTTTGCAGTTCTGCATTCAGGCATCCTAACAATTTCAAAATAAAATTTGTCCATACTAGCAGAAGAGTTGGGCTTTGTGTTGACATCACCAGCATCCACTGAGAGCAGAAACCTTTTCCTTCTCATGTGTTGTGTCTGTCTAATGGCCCCCACCCACACCCCAGCGGACATGTCCTCCACAGCAACAGCCTCTATGGAATTCCACCCCAGCATTAATGGCAGAAACTAGGTGGAATTTATTTTAACTATTTCAAGAGTCTCCCTTAAAAATGTGTACATGTACATATGAGGGTACATCAAACAGTTCGTGGAAAAAAAGAATTGAAAGATAATATGAATCTTTCCTTGAACTTTTTGATATACCCTCGTGTGTGTGTGTGTGTGTGTGTAGTATGTGTATATATGTGTGTATACAGAGAGAGAGAGGAAGAGGAGGAAGAGATGGATGGATGGATAATTGTTGCATAATGGTTTTGGGGTACAGCCTGGAAATTGAGACTTCCTCCAAGTTCTCCAGGTGACTCTGATGTGCAGCCAACATTGAGAACCACTGATCAAATGTGTTTTTATTTAGCTCCCAAATATGGTTCTATGCTTAAAAAGTGCTCTTACCTAGTTCTCTCACCCCAACTCCCCTGTGGGCTAGAAACAGCTGGTATATTATCCCTACTCTACAAATGGGGTAATAGAAACTCAGAGAGCTTGAGTGACTTGCCTGAGTTCACACAGCTCTGTGTCATTATAGTCTTCTGATTCTAAATCCCATGTTCATTTTTTAGTCTATCTTGTATCTGTTCCTGTGGTTTCATAGGTGGAAATCACATCTCCATAACTTGGCAAGGACCACACCTCAGACTCTTTCATAACCCTCAAAGTCACCCCAAAGGGAATGGATGTGAATTGAACACATCTTCATGCAAGGCTCCTTGTTATGCATTTTACGAACAGTAGAGATGGAAGCTGGGTCCTCTTAAGGCCATTCAGAGAGTAAGTGACATAAAGCCACCTGTAAGGAAGGCAAACCACCCTCATGCTGGGCTTCCACAACAATGCAGCTTCCACCATAGAGGTGTGTTCGCTTTTATTCACAGTAGAAGAAAACTTCCTACTTGGACTCTCGCAATGCACTGTTCTCTATCCTTCAACCACCCTGCACCTGGCTGGTTGGCTGTGACCTCTTATACCATTAGTGATGGTTTCATCCTCACCTTCTCTTTTATCAGCACTTAGAACCTTAACACTTTCGTGGCCTGGTTATGGGCCTTTAGAGAGAATGCTGGCTGGAAACGTGGGTGTCCTAGGTGCAAAACCCTGCCTTCATTTTTTCCATAAGCTTAATGGAAGAGAGTTAACTCTTCTCCTCCCCTTTCCCTGCCCTGAGATGCTACTAGGGTCATATATCCATGTATTCACCAAAGAGCTTTGATCATCCTAGGAAAATGGTCTTTGTTTTGAGGCCATTAAGTGGAACCATCATTTTCAAAGTGCGGCCCCCAGACCAGCAGCCACCTGGTGTGGTGGGCCACCTCTAAGATGCCCCCAACAATCCCACCTCCTGGTATGCAGGCTTCTGTCTGAGCCCCTGTCTTTGAGGGTGGGCTGGATTCAGTGACTTGATTCTAATGAATAGAATATGGCAGAAGTGATGTGATGTCACGTCCAAGATTAGTTTTTTAAAAGGCCGTGGCTTCCATTCTGGGTAGCCTCTTATAGACCCCTCACTCTGGAGAAAGCCAGCCAACATATGGTGAGCCATCCTATGGAGTGGCTCAGTGGCAAGGAACTGATGTCTCTGGCCAACAGTGATTCACAGCAGTGAGCTCAGAAGCAGGACATCCCCCAGTCAAGCCCCGAGATGACCGCAGCCCCTGCTGGCACCTGGACTGTAGTCCTGAGAGCCCTGAGTCAGAGGCATCAGCCAGGCCAGCCCTCTATGAATAACACATACTGGGAACTTGTTAGGAATACAGATTTTCAAGCTCCACCAAGACCAGCTGAAACAGAAATTCTGAAGGTGGGCCTGGCATTCTATTTTAAAATGCCCTCCAGGGGATTCTGGTGTGTGCTAATTTGGGAGTCACTACACTCCCAAGACTACAGGCCTATAAGAAAAGGGTGAAGAGGCGCAGGCTGTTGTGGGGGTCCCCCTGTGTCCTAAGGTAGGCCAGAGAGCAGACTTTGTGGTGGGGTAGCCTGAGTTTCGATGAAGGAGCTATTATTCCTTAAGTACCTACTGTCCATATTTGTGTATTCCAAAAAGGGCAAAATTAAGAAACAATGAGACAGTGGCAGATGAGAAATCTCAACAAAATATGAAGAAGGAAAGTGGATGTAGGAGGTGAATGACATTGCACAGCAAAGGAAGCTCTCTAAAGGAATGCTGGTGACTCAGAATTCTCGGGTACTGTGGAGCACAGGGACCAGTCTTGGAAAAGTATGCAGAGGTCTGGGGATAAAGTCTGTGTGTGACACTGTGGCCCTCAGTTAACGTCCCCCATTCCAACCAGCCAAGTGATTGTGCACACTCCCCTTTCCATTTCCCTCCCCTCCGCCTCAAACCGCCAGCCAAGATCAAAAGCAAGGACTTACGGTCTTGGACAATTGAACAAGAGGCTCCAGATTCTGGGGATGACAGACTTATTGGTGAAAGCAGTGGAGAGGTTTGGGATGAAAACAGAAATAACAAGGAAATCTGCATAGTGAACAGTGGGCCACTTAGCACCTTGCTTTATTCCCAGAATAAATAAGCGATTAGAGGATACTGCTCTGGAGAAACTGACCCACCCCAGAGAAGACCTCCAAACACTGACACAGAAGATAAGCAACTTCTCACTTGATCACCCTACAGCGAAGCCAACCTATTCATTAGCATCAAGCATGCCCACAGAACATCCAAAGAGATTTTTGGTGCCTGACTTTTTTCTTGTTTTTTAGAATGGCTAAAGCTCTTTTTTAAATTTTTAATTTTTTTATTGGTTATGAATATTCATGGAGTACAAAACTGACTGTCACCACCTGTGCCCAAGATGTGATGGCCAGATCAATACTGGCAGCATGCCCATTACCACAAATTGCAATTATACCCCTAGTTCTCTCACCCCAATTCCCCTGTGGGCTAGAAACAGCTGGTATATTATCCCTACCGTATAAATGGGGTAGTGGAAACTTAGAGAGCTTAAGTGACTTGCCTGAGTTCACACAGCTCTGTGTCATTATAGTCTTTTGATTTTAAATCCCATGTTCATTCATTAGTCTATCTTATATTAATCCCTGACCTCCATCCCCCTCCCCCTTTCCCTCCTAGGTATGCTCTCTCTGTCTGCAAGTCCAATGCACCATTGTGGTCTTTCTTTCTTTCCTTCCTTTCTCTCTTAGCTCCCACTAATGAATGAAGACGTGTGGTATTTTTCCCTCTGTGTTTTGCTTATTTCACTCAACAAAAGTTTCTCCAAGCTCACCCACGTTGTTGTGAATTGCAGGATTTCATTCTTTTTGTATGGCAGGGTAGTATTCCATGGTGTTTATATACCACATTTTCCTTATCCAGTCATCTGTCAATAGACATTTAGGTTGGTTTCATATCTTGGCTATTGTAAACAGCTGTGATAAACATGGGAGTGCAGTTATCTTTTCGACATAATGATTTCCATTCCTTTGGGCATATACCCAGAAGTGGGATTGCTGGATTAAATGGAAGATCAATCTGTAGTTGTCTGAGAAACCTCCAAACTCTTTTCCATAGTGGTTGTACTAATTTACAGTCCCACCAACAGTGCAGGAGTGTTCCCTTCTCTCCACACCCTCACCAACATTTGTTATTCACCATCTTTTTAATTATAGCCAGTCTAACTGGGGTGAGGTGATATCTAAATGTGGTTTTAATTTGCATTTCCCTCATGATTAGTAATGTTGAGCATTTTTTCATGTACCTGTTAGCCATTTGTATGTCTTCCTTTGAAAAATGTCTATTCAGTTCCTTTGCCCATTTTTTAATTGGGTTATTTGTTTTTTAACTGTGTGATTGCATGAGTTCCTTGTATATTCTGGATATTAATTCCTGGTTGGATGTATAGTTTGCAAATATTTTCTTCCACTTTGTAGGTTGATGCTTCACTCTGTTAATTATTTCCTTTGCTGTGCAGAAGCATTTTAGTTAGATATAGTCCCATTTTAAAATTTTTTCTTCTGTTGTTTGTACTTTTGGGCTCTTGTTCATAAAGCCTGTGCAAACATAGTTCCTGAAGTGTTTCCCCTATATTTTCCCTTAGTAGTTTTCCAGTTTCAGGTCTTATACCTAAGTTTTTAATCCATTTTGAGTTGATTTTGGTATATAGTGAGAAGTGCATGTCTAGTTTCAATCTTCTGCATGTGAATACCCAGTTTTCCTAGGACCATTTATTGAAGAGGCAGTCTTTTCTCCAATGTAGGTTTTTGTTGCCTTTGTCAAATATCAGATGACTGTAAGCCTGAGGAGTGATTTCCGGGTTTTCTATTCTGCTCCAGTGGTCCGAGTGTTTATTTTTATGCCAGTACTATTTTTATGATAGTAACCAAATGTTGTTTTGGTTACTATAGCTTTGTAGTATAGTTTGAAATCAGGTAGTGTTATGCCTCTGGATCTATTTATTTTTTTGCTCAGGATTGCTTTGGATATTCGGGGTCTTTTGTTTTCCATATGAATGTTAAGATTGTTTTTTCCATTTCTGTGAAGCATGTCATTGTATTTTGATGGGGATTGCATTGAATTTGTAGATTGCTTTGGGTAGTATGGACATTTTCACAGTGCTAATTTTTCTAATCCAAGAGCAATCTAAGAAAGACATTCCATGCTCTTGGATTAGAAGAATTTTGTGTCCTCTTTAATTTTTTTCTGTAGTGGTTTGTAGTTCTCATTGTAGTGATCTTTCACCTCCTTGGTTAAATTGATTCCTAGGTATTTTATTTTTTTGGTGACTATTATAAATGGGCTTACTTTCTTGATTTCTCTTTCTGTTAGCTCATTATTATAGAATATAAATGTAACTGATTTGGGGGCATTTATTTTGTATCCTGCAACATAACTGAAATTATTAACCAGCTCTAAGAATTTTTCGATAGAGTCTTCAGGTTTTTCTCTATATAGTATCAAGTCATCTGCAAATAGGGACAATTTGACTTCATCTTTTCCAACCTGGATGCCCTTTATTTCTTTCTCTTGCCTGATTGCTCTCACTAGTACCTCCAGTAAAGTGTTTGAGAGTGGGCATCCTTGACTTGTTCCTGTTCTTAAGGGAGAAGCTTTCAGTTTTTCCCCATTCAGGATGATATTGGTGGTGGGCTTGTCATAGATGACTTTTATTGTGTTGAGATACTTTCCTTCTGTACCTAATTTGTTGAGAGTCTTTATCATGAAGGGATGTTGAATTTTGTTAAATGCTTTTTCTGTGTCTATTGAGATAATCACATGGTTTTTGTCCTTGATTTTGTTGATGTGGTGTATCACATTTGTTGACTTTCGTATGTTGAAAAATCCTTGCATCCCTGGGATGAATCCCACTTGATCATGGTGTGTAATTTTTTTGATGTGTTGCTGTATTCTGATTGCTAATATTTTGTTGAGGATTTTTGCATCAATGTTCTTCAAGGATGTTGGCCTGTAATTTTCATTTTTGTTGTATCTTTGTCTGGTTTTGGTATCATGGTGATGCTGGCCTCATACAATGAGTTTTGGAGAATGGCTTTTGTTTATTTTTCGGAATAGTTTGAGGAGAATTGGTATTAATTCCTCTTTAAGGGTATGATAGGATTCAGCTGTGAAGCCATCCAGGCCTGGGATTTTCTTTGTTGGAAGATTGTTGATTACTGCTTTAATCTTGTTGCTTGTTATTGATCTATTCAAGATTTCTATCTCTTCTTTGTTCAGTCTTGGTAATTTGTCTGCATCCAGAAATTTATCCATTTCCTTCAGGTTTTCAAATTTGTTGTCATACAGTGGTTTATAACAGTCTCTAATGATTCTTTGTATTTCTGTGGTATCAGTTGTAATCTGTTGTAATCCCTTTTCATTTCTGATTTTTGTTATTTGAGTCTTCTCTATTCATTTTTTTTGTTAACCTACCTAATGGCTTGTCTATTTTATTTATCTTCTCAAAAAAAAAAAAAAAAGCTTTTTGTTTCCTTGATCTTTTGTATCATTTTTGGGGTCTCTATTTCATTAGTTCTGCTGTGATCTTTATTATTTCTTTCCCTCTCTACCTTTAGGATTGGATTGTTGTTGTTTTTCTAGTTCTTTGAGGCATCATGTTAAGTTGTTTATTTGAACTCTTTCCATTCTTTTGATGTAAGTGTCTATTGCAATAAACTTTCCTCTTAGTACTGTTTTTGCAGTATCCCACAGGTTTTAGTATGATGTATCTTTATTTTCATTAGTTTCAAGGAATTTTTTAAAAAATTTATTTTATTTATTGAATCAAAATTGATTATACTTATTTTTGGGGTTCAACATTGAGATATGTTGATCAAATCAATATTACTAGCATATATACTGTTATAAATCGTAATTATTCTTTATGCTCTTTGTCCAATCTCTCCCCATTTCCCTCTCCCTCCTCCTTCCCCCCTCTAATTACCCTAGATTTCTTCTCTCCTTCTGAAAAGATAATGGTTACTCTGTTGATTTGTTGCCTAGATGATCTGTCCAATGCTGAGAGGTGTGATCAGGTTCCCCCAATATTATCATAGATCAGATGCTTCTTCTGTTACTCTGAAATGGGCTTTGTGGAGAGAGACATCCTCTTCTTTGCTTTATCTCTGCTGCTGACTCACAATGCATTCCAGTGATTGGCGAATCATCTGCATGGTAGTTGTGGCATCTAGCCACTTTTGCAGCAGCTGTGGTTATTGTGGTGGTTGTGGTGGGCCACCCATATCAAAGTGATGTGTTTGGCATGCTCCTTGGCGCTGGTGGTCTGCCTGGTTGTGGGGTGTGTCTGGTCCCCAGCTCCATGACTCAGGTCCCCATGTGGACCCCAAGGTGCTGGCACAGTGTGCCTGGTTGTGGGAGGGAGGTCCGCTCCCTGGCTCCATGCCTTGGGTCACTGAGTGGGCCCCAAGGTGATGGTGCAGTGTACCTGGTTGTAGGAGGGGGGGTGTCTGGTCTGCTTCTCCATGCCCTGGCCTCTGGGCAAGGCCCTGAGGTGCTGGCAGTGTGTCTGGATGTGGGAGTGAGGTCTGGTCACCTTCTCAATACTTTGGGTTTCCAGGCAGGCCCTGAGGTGCTGGTGCAGTGTGCCTGGATGTGGGAGTGGGGTCTGATTCCTGGCTCCAAGCCTCCGGTTTCCAGGCAGGCTCGAAGGTGCTGGTGGTGTATCTGGGCCAGAACTAATTTTTTGTCCTTAGATTACTTCTAAAATGGGGGAACTTCCTCTGGAAACCAGCATTTGAGCTGTGTGGTTGAACTAAATTGCAGCTTTGCTGCTGTTTCCCTAGGAAAGGCTTTTTGTGCAGCTCAGGGTTTAATGGTTGACCTTATAGGTACTTCCAGCTCTCTAGAGACCTGGTGGATCTGCGTTGTGTAGAAACTCTGATCTGGGCCTAAGTTTTTTCATCAAACTGCACCCCATGCAATTCTGCATTCCCGACCAGTCTCCTCTGAGTGGCCCTGCGCTGATTGGGGGGCAGGTCGGCTGTCCTTGCTGTGTCACAGTGTTCTCCTGGGGGGCCCGTCTCCCCCGCTGCCTGTGCTCCAAACACTTCCCATGGGATGGGCCTTGTGCCAGTCTCTTGCGGTGATTCTCTGGCCTCTGAATGGCTCCCTTTTTAAATTGTTCTGGCTCCTCGCTCCTGCGTGGGTCCACAGGAACCCTATTAGTGGTCTTGCTGTCCTGGGGGCCACCAAGGCCTTCTTCTCCACTGCTGCCTCCAAGTAGCTCCATCTGAAGGGCACAGCTGCGGCTTCTGCTGCCTCCTGCTCCATATACTCTGCAGTTCCAGCATTAAAGCGGCCATGGCCCAAAGCACTCAGAGCAGTTTTTTCTTTCTCTCATCATGGTTTCTCCCACTTCCATGAACTCCATAGGTCTCTCCTCCTCTTCCCCTGAGCTCCAGCAGCCCCCAGCTTGGCTGATCTTACAGTTTTTTAGTTGTAAATTGGTTGATTTGTGGGAAAGAGTGACACTGGGAATTGTCTATTCCACCATCTTTACTGGAACAAACCTGTTTCAAGAAATTTTTTTATTTCCTGTTTAATTTCTTCTTGGACCCATAGGTCAGTCGGGAACCTATTGTTTATTTTCCATCTATTTGTATAGTTCCCAGGGTTTTGCTTATTATTTACTTCCAGTTTTATTCCTTTGTGGTCTGAAAAGATACTTGGAATGATTTCAATTTTTTAAAATTTGCTGAGACTAGATTTGTGACCTAATATGTGGTCTACCTTGGAGAATGTTCCATGTGCTGATGAGAAGAATGTATATTCTGTAGTTGTTGGGTGAAATGTTATGGGGGTTTTAGTCCATTCACATTTAGGGTTGTTATTGACAGGTATTGTTTAACTCCTCTCATTTTATTGCTTTTTGTGTAGATGTTTCACATATCTTTTGTTCACTACTTCCCCTTGTATTTCTCTTCTTCAATGTTAGTTGGAAATTTGAGTTGGCATGATTTAGCTTCTTTCTCCTTCTCATTTTCGTTTTTGTTTTAATAGCAGGTTTTGCTCTTTCTTATGTATCCCTGACAGTGATCATCGTTATTCAGATTCCAGATGAAGAACTCCCTGGAAAATTTTTTGTAGGGCTGGTTGTGTGGTGGTGAACCCCCCCAAATTTTTGTTTGTCTGGGAAATAAACTATTTCTCCCTCATTTCTGAAGGAGAGCCTTGCTGGGTATAGAATTCTTGGCTAACAATTTTTTTAGTATTTTGACTATATCATCCCACTTTCTTCTGGCCTATAGGGTTTCAGTTGAGAAGTCTGCTGTTAGTCTGATGGGGGCTCCCTCATAGGTGACTTGATGCTTTTCTTTTGGTGCTTTTATAATTCTTTGTCTTTGAGTTTTGTAAATTTGACTATAATGTGTCTTGGAGAGGATCTTTATGGATTGAATCTGTTTGGGGACTTTTATGTTTCCTGGATTTGAAGATCTGCATCTCTCCCTATGCCTGGGAAGTTTTCTGTTATTATTTCCTTGAATAGGTTTTCAATGCCTTTTCCTTTCTCTTCCCCTTCTAGAATACCCATGATTTGGGTGTTTGAGTGCTTGACGTTGTCTGCTAGCTCTCTTAGATTTTCTTCACTATTTTAAATTCTTTTTTCCTTTTTCTTTGTCTGCTTGGATTATTTCAAAACAACCATCTTCAAGATCTGAAATTCTTTCTTCTGCTTCCTCTAGCCTGCTGCTCAATCTCTCTGTTGTGTTTTTTTTTTTTTTAATTTCATTGAGTGAATCTTTCACTTTTAGGAATTCTGCTACATTCTTTTTTAAGTAAGGTATTAATCTCTGTAAATTTCATTCTTCATATTCTGAATATTTTTTCTTGGTTCATTGAGTTCTTTAATTGAGTCTTCTCTTATCTCTTCTAGTTTTCTTAAGATCATTGCTTAGATTTCTTTTAAGACATTTCAAGAGTTTCTTGTTCTATGGTGTCTGGTATTTGAGCATTAATATATTCCTTCAGTGGTGTTGTATCTTGTTTGTTTGTCATTCTAGTATTTTTTCACTGATGTTTGGTCATCTGGTAGAGGACTTGCTTCTTCTATTACTCTGGGTTTGGCTATGCGGATAAAGATTTCCTCCTCTGTTTTCAGGCTCTACTGGTGACTCCTCTTCTATCAATGTAGTTGAGTGTGCAGCAGGTTGCCTTTAGAGTGGCCCTGGCTGCTACTGTGGTGGTGAACTGTCTTTGTAGTGACAGTAGGTATAAACATTTATGGTACACCACCTTGGCTCCTGTTCTGGCAGTGAGCAGGCTTTCTGGGGCTGGAGTCTGGGTTCCTGAAGGCGCATGGGGCTCAGCTCACCTTGACGCCTGCTGAGGCTGTGGGCTGGTCCTTCTGAGGCTGGAGTCTGTGCCCCTGGTAGCACGTGGGGCTCAGCTCACCTCAGTACCTGCTGGGGCTTATAGGTAGGTCCCTTCAGGGCTGGAATCTGTGCCCCTGGTGGCACATGGGGCTCGGCTCACTTGGTGCCTGCTAGGTCTTGTGGGTCGGTCACTCCAGGGCTGGAATCTGTGCTCCTGGTGGTGCGTGGGGCTTGGTTTACCTCAGCACCTGCTGGGGCTTGTGGCCTGGCCACTCCGGGGCTGGAATCTGTGCTCCTGGTGGCACGCAGGGCTCAGCTCACCTCGGTGCTTGCTGGGGCCTGACTCTTAACATGAAATTCACCCAAAGATTGCCAGACATTTAGGAAAAACCTTTAACACACTAAAAAGACCAGGATAAACAAATAGGAAAAGGAAAACAAAATCAGGAATTAGAAAATGTAGGCGATAGAAGAAAACTTCAGATGAGCTAAAATTAAAGACTCCAAAAAGAAAAAAAAAATACTGAAACCATTAAACAAGAGCAGAATATCATAAATAAATAAATAAATAAATAACCCAAAATACCAGGAGATTTCCTATTTTGGACAAGAAGGTATATAAACACTTCTCCCTATTTGTTTCACTAAGTACAGCTAAAAACCTAAGACATATATAAAACAAAAAAAATGAAAATTCTGAATGGTGGAGAGAAGAAAGTAGACCAACTAGGGATCTTCGAATATAAGGAATGACACACCAGTGAGTTTCCTCATATATTCTACTCATGTATGCATCATGTATGGGTGCTGGAGAATATTGCGGGAGATGCCACCAGGTGCAAACAGAAAAGCCCCAACAGAAACCTGCTTTCTCTAGCCAAAGGACCAGCATAGCAAGACAGAAAACTTTTAGACAACAACTGCCCTATTCTAGCCAAACATTAGGTTAAAAACCATGTATCATACCCCCCACACACACCCCCAGCAAAGCATGAGTGGGGAACACCCAACCTTACTTGGTTGAAATGGGGCACAAACATCCTACAACCAAGTGTTGTCAGTGAAGGATGAGTGGAAAGTGGGGACTTTTATCCTCTACCAGTGGTAATGAGGCCTTGCCTTGTGGTGTCAGTGAAGACAGTGTGTGAAGCCAGTGTTCTGTTCCCTATGTGGTGTCAGTGAGGCATCACCCTGCCTTGCCCTGCTGTGGTTATATAGGAGAAGCCCTGGTAGAAAAGCAGGACTTTCACCACCACCCAGCATTAACAAGGTCTCCTGATCCCATGGTACCAGTGGAAGCCTAGTGTACAGCTTTAACTCCCATATCAATCATCAGTAATGAGACACACCCATCCTCACACTGGGTTGTCAATAAAGACCAAAATAAGGAACCCAAAACTTCACTTGAACCTGGCAGTAATAAGGTAGTGCACACCTTCCCCCTCTGGAGTGGTGTTAGAGATGGTCTGCCAAAATAGGAGATTTAAATAAGATACAGGACTCAAAACATACTACCCAGAATACCCAGAAATCATCATACCAAGAACTGGGAAAATCTCAACTTGAATAAGAAAAGAGCCAACAGACACCAGCACTGAGAAGACAGATGCTGGAATTATCTGACAGAGTTTAAAACAGAACATTTCAGAAAATAGAAAATCTTAGCAAAGAAATAGAAGATATAAAGAATAAGTAAGTGGAAATTGTAGAACTGAAAAATATAATAACCAAAATAAAAAGCTCAATGGATGAGTTCACAGGAGAATGAAGAGTATAAAGGATCAGTGAATTCAAAGATAGAAACATAGAATTACACAGTCTGAATAGCAGAGAGACAACAGACTGGACACAAAATGAATAGAGTTTCAGGGACCTGTGAGACTAAAGAAAAATCAAACACTAGGTAACTGGAGTCCAAAAAAGAAAGGAGAAAGTGGGTTGGGTTGAAGTATTCAAAGAAATAATAGCTCAAAATTTCTCAAATTTGGCCAAAGACATAAACCCACAGACTTAAGAAGCTACACAAAGTCTAAAGAGTATACACCCAAAGAAGTCCCCATAAGAAGCATCATAATCACCTTCCTTATAAGGAAAAACATTTCAGATGACATTATCACATGGAGTCCAGAAGGGACATAATATTTTTCAAGTGTCATTTTTCAAGAAAAGAACTGTTCATTCAGAATCCTGAATCCTTCAGGAATGAAGAGGAAATCATGACATTCCTAAAAGAAAGGAAAAGTGAGAGAGTTTGTTGCTCTTAAAGAATGA
The DNA here is from genome assembly GCF_000696425.1 of Galeopterus variegatus. Lineage (NCBI taxonomy): Eukaryota > Metazoa > Chordata > Mammalia > Dermoptera > Cynocephalidae > Galeopterus > Galeopterus variegatus. Next base: position 65,267 of record NW_007728075.1, on the reverse strand, counting down.
CTAAAGGAAGTTTTGGGGTTAATTTTTTAATAAAGTATGAGGTTTTGCTCAAGTGTTTCTGGGTTTTTTTGTAGTTGTTGCCTATGGATGTCCAAATGCTCCAGCACTGTTGGTCAAGAAGACAGTAGTCCGTCCACCGAACTGCTTTCGCACATGAAAGTTAGTTGGGAGTATTTGGTGGGTCTATTTTTTAGGGTTCTCTATTCTTTTCCATTCATCTATGTGTCTATCCCTCCTTCAATACCACATTGTCTTGATTACTTTATGTAATAAGCATTAATTAATATTAGGTATTTTCTTTTTCAAAATTATTGTAACTATTCTAGGGGCTGTGCCTTTCTGTGTAAATTTTAGAACACAAACAGATTTTTCAAGGCTAGGAAGTGTTCATGATATACTCCCCTCCCCATATACATTTAAATTGCCAGGTAGAAACAGTACCTTGGATCCTTGCTATCAGAACATCAGAAAGGCTATAGGCGGAGTATAGGTAAACTACAGCGCATTCATTCCTTAAGTTGATATTATACCTTGCAGAGACCTAAGAGATCACCTACTCCAAACCTTAAAGATAAGGAAAGTCAGTCCCACTGCGGTCTTATTCCAAGACTCAGGGTCAGGAAGTAACGGAGTAGGGATTAAAATACAGGCATTCTAGATTTCTAGTTTTTCCCCATTCTTTTCACCCAGCCACAATCATTTCTACCTTGCTCTCTCTTGATCTTGGTCTCCCTCCTAGGCCCCATTAGATAGGGGCACAAATCCATGTGTACACCTACAGCAGATGTTGGAGCCTGCTTTCCCTGGAATCAAAGGCTCTCTGCCCCCAAACCTTGAAATTCCAGAGGAAAGAAATCTCGAAATGCAAACAGCACCTTTCACACCCTGAGGACTGCTTTGCGCTGGTCTGTGTCATACAAACACACACAAATATGCTTGGGTCTCACGGGTAGGAGGTGAAACTGTGGAGGGTTAAATCTGTGGCAATCTGTAGGTGAGGGAGAAGAATCTTACCAGGAACACATCTAAAGTATCAGACAGCAATGAGGATGCAGTGCTGAGGGAATTCTTCTACTTCGCTGAAATGCTGGGCTGGACCTCACAGGGCCACCTTTACAGGCTCATCACTCGAGGCTTGGCTCAAATCTCAGACCCCAAGCCTCCATGCTAAAGGCACCCCACCCTCAAACCCCTTAATTTTCTATCCCATTCCCTTTTCAATTTTTTATGGTCCTTATCAATATCTGAAATGATCTTACTTGTTCACTTATTTTTTTACTGCCCCCACCTCTGGCCCTGTTTTGAGGACAGAGATCTTGCTGTGCTGTTCAATATTGTATCCACAGTGCAGTGCCCAGAATACTGCCTAGCCTATAAACATTCATCACACTGAAGAACAAGATGAGAGGATTTGACTGACTGGACAGCAACACTTTCTGTACAGCTACAATAGTTAAGACACTATGTCAGCACAAGGATGGACAAACAGACCAAGGGAACACGAAAGCCAGATTTTGGCATCTCAGAGAACTAAATGTAAAAAGCAAGACCATGAAAGCTTTTAAAACATAGTTTAGGATATTCTCTTCATGACTTTAGGGTAGGAAAAGATGGATACACTTGATGACATTAAAATTAACAACTCTGTTCATCAAAAGATAACATTAAAGAAGGGAAAAGACAAGCCACACAGAGTGGGAAATTATGTTTGTGGCACATTTAACCAACAGTGGGATGGTATGCAGACTCAGTAAGTAAAAGACAACTCCACCGACAAATGGACAAAAGATTAAGACAAAAATGTCCCTCAAAGGGTATCCGAAGTGTCAATAAACATATATAAAAGGTGCCCATCCTCTTTAGACATTAGGGAAATATAAATTAAGATCATAGTGAGATATCTCTGCACATCTAGCAGAATGGCTAAAATTAAAAAGAATGACAATATCACCCAAATGTTAATGAGAACATATAGCAAAGAAAACTCCTCCTGAGAGACGGTAAATTGATAGAATTACTTTGGAAAAATAATTTGACAGTCTCTAGTAAAAGTGAAGAAATTTATCCCCCAGGGACCCAGCCATTCCATTCCTAGGAGTGCACCCAACAGAAACACCTGTGCAGCAGGACCTGTGCAGCAGCACTGTTCACAGCAGTCCCAAGTTGTAGACATCCCCAAGTCCTACACTGCTGACAGAAATATGCTGTTATGCTGATTCAGAGCAATTCTATATAATGATGTAAATGAAAGGACTTTAGATACACAGCACAGGATGATTCTTAGTTAGAGCAAGAGAAGATAGACACAAAATAGAATGAGTAAGATTTGAAGAAATGAATAGTTCTCTTTATGTAAAGCTCAAAAACAGGCCAAAAAAAAAAAAAAAGCTGGCTGGTTAGAGCATGGTGCTGATAACACCAACATTTGGGGTTCGATCCCTGTATATGCCAGAAAACAAAACAATAAAACACAACAGGCAAACAACAACAACAACAAAAAACCCCTACATTATTTGGGAGTACAAAATTAGGTAGTAGAATTACAATGAAGGGCAAACGAATACCATAAAATTTGTGTAGTAGGTAGAGCCAGAGAGGTATTTCTTGACTTGCTGGTGGCTGTTCGGTGTCTGTTTACAACAATATACATCTACTCATTTATGCATTATGCTTTTCTGTATGACTTCTCTATTTCTCAACTTAAAGAGCTTTAAAGAAACAAACTGCAGGATGTAAAATCAAAGAAAATTAAAACTTCTATAGATGGGATGATCACCACCATGTTAAATATATAAAACTTGTTTATAGAAAAAAAGCTAGAAGAAGCTTAACAAAATATTAAGAACAGTTGTTTTAAGATGTTGGAATAAAAGAACAGCTGCTCTTTAAACCAATGCGGAAGGAAGAAATAGGAATGCTGACTGAATTCCTTGCAGATTACTCTGACAATCACAGCCTGCTCTTCCAGGAGCGCCCACAAGATGGAGTAGTCATATCTCCAAGTTGAGTTGTATGTTCTATTACCGCCTGACAAACTTTCAGGGTGAACTTTTCGGAGTTTTTCTCCCCTCCCTTTCCCTGTGTATCTGCTGTTCTCTTGTCTTTGGTCTGATGTGCAAGCAAACTAGGCCTTCCTCTTCTCTGGTAAGATTCAAAGCAGAAAGGAATTAGGAACTAACATTATTGAGCATCTGCTCATGCCTGGCCCTTTGCTGGGCACTTTACAAGCATCACCTCATTTACTGGTTGTTAAAACTCATGCAGGCTATCCAGGTGTTCGCCTGGGGCCCACCCCACCTGCTCTGTCCCATACATAACGCCCAGCTGAGCACAGGGACCGCCCCAGGGAATGTTTTCCTGAGTGTTTGTGCATGTGCACATGTGTGTATACAGACATATATGTATGTTTATAGCTCTGTTAAGTCAGACTTATTAATTACTCAAATACTATAAAATCTTTTTGGTAAAATCCTTTTACTCTGTAAGAGTTAACTAACACTATAATGTCTTTGTATTTTTAAATCAAGTTCTCTACTTCAGATCATTAAAAATTAAAAAGGACAATAAGCAACTGAGTTGGAGGGGTGTCAGGAAATGGGCACTCATAATAGCGCTGTTGATCGTTAATTGCCATAGTCATTTCAGAAAGTAATCTGAAATCTACTAAATATACGCATACCCTTTGATTATGCAATCCCTCTTTTATATCCTACAGAAAAAAAGCATCAGTACCTAAGGACATATGCTCAATGATGCTGTTGAAGCATTATTTATAATGGGCCCACACTAGAAATTACCTCAATGTCAATCAACAGATCTGTTAAATTAAATACACTATAGCCATACCATGAAATATTACGCGGTTTCTAAATAATCTAAACAATGAATTGCTGAAGGACTGTACCTGCTGTGTTATTAAGCAAGAAAGATGTGGAGTAATATGAATATATGACCCACAGCCTAATTCCCTCTCCCTGGAATTCCCCTTATAAGCCTTATCTGTCTGCAAACATAATGAAAGATGAAATGCGTTAGAGTACTAACATTGTTTCCTTCCATGGGATGGGATCTGAGGGTTTTGGAGGGAGACCTTTTCCTTTCCACATCTGTACTGTTTGCCTTTTGATCTTTTTTCTGTCTGCAAACATAATGAAAGATGAAATGCGTTAGAGTACTAACATTGTTTCCTTCCATGGGATGGGATCGGAGGGTTTTGGAGGGAGACCTTTTCCTTTCCACATCTGTACTGTTTGCCTTTTGATCTTTTTTTTTTTTTTTTTAACTTTAGTGATAGTAATTTAAAAAATAAGTAACCCAAATGGGAAAAAAAAAAAAAAACCTTTAAAATTAGTATTTAATTCCTTACAGATGAGGAAACAGGTTGAGTAAGGTGAGGCAGTTTTCAGCTGGTAGTGATCGCGTCTGAACGTTTGCTGTCTACCTCCAGTGTCCGGGACGCACCGCTGGAGGGAAACCCCGTGAAAAACTTTAAAATTAGTATTTAATTCCTTACAGATAAGGAAACAGGTTGAGTAAGGTGAGGCAGTTTTCAGCTGGTAGTGATCACGTCTGAACGTTTGCTGTCTACCTCCAGTGTCCGGGACGCACCGCTGGAGGGAAACCCCGT
>NW_007728075.1:58994-60369 GCF_000696425.1 Galeopterus variegatus | reverse complement strand
CGTCTGAACGTTTGCTGTCTACCTCCAGTGTCCGGGACGCACCGCTGGAGGGAAACCCCGTGGAGCCCAGCGAGGGGTAGTGCACTGTGGGAGTGTAACTGGGGCGATTTCAGTTTGGCCTTCTTTTACCTCTCTCCTCAGGAAAATTTCCGAGTGCAACACTCCTTCTCTCACCTTACCTTAAGAGGAAAATAAGGGGGTTGGTGCGATTCACCGATGACTCACCTCACTCCCAGAAAGGTCCCTGAGTGAGGGTGCCCCGCTCAGGCCTCGGTGACGCTGACCTCCTTCCCCGCTCTCTTCCTTCTGGTCAGCCTGGTTCAGTGTCTGCAGAGAAAGTAGGAGGCTTGTCCGGGCCTTGGCGGTTGTGGACCTTTCAGGGGACTCCAGACTGCTGTCCGCGTCGATGTAGTTTCCGAGAGAAACCATGGAGATGGCGCTAACCCTCGCGGGGTAGCGGAGATCCGCCCGCTGAACTCCGGGCCTGGGACTCAGGGGCTTGGGGCTCACGGGCTTGCAGGGCTTGCCTTGGTTTTCATATGCCAAGCAACTGGCAGAGCTGCAGGGCAGGCCGAGGCTGATCCCCACCTGCTGGGCTCTAGGGCTGGTAGGGGACGTCAGCCAGGACTTTTCAGGAAAGGCACCTGCAGGTAGGTACCTACGCCCTTCCTGGGGGACTGTGCATTTGATGGTTGGTTCACTTTTCCTCCTGTGTTCTGGAGAGACCACATTGCTGGACATCAAAGGGGTCGGGGGACGTGGGGGTGTCCAGTGGTCCCTAAAAACATAGCTGTCCTTGTCCTCGGCCCACTCCTCACAGTGGCTGTTGGTCACTGATGGCGGAGGGCCGAGGGGATCGGGGACTCCCGGGCCTGGAAGCGGCCCCACTAGGGAGGGCTTTTTGAGGCCTTCTGTATCCCTGCTTTTCAGAAATGCGCGCCAGGAACTCTGGCGCAGCTTGCTCTTCTCCTTCTCGCCCTTGAGAGCACCTGGAGAACGTTCATAGGTGTTCTCTTTTTCTGCAACTTTTGACTCAAAAAAATTTGAAAAGGTCTTATGAGCTAAGGCCAGCCTTGCCCTGAGCTTCTTCTCCGTTGTTTTGAGTCTCTTTGTGCTGCAGCTTTCTGAGAAAGGACTTCTGCCCAGGTGCCCCGGTGTCCCCAGATCCCCGCCTCCTACCAGCCCTGCGGCCCCTTCGCCTGCGCCCTGCGGTACGATCTCGGAAGAAGCGCTCCCGTCCACGTGGTGCTGAGGTCCCAGGTCCCCGTCGGCCGCTGCGGTGGCGCTTTCCGCGTGGAGCTCCTCGGGGCCGGAAGAGCCCCCGGTGCGGCTCCCGGGCGCCCGGGCGCCGTCGGCCCCTCCCGGGCTTTCAGCG
>NW_007728075.1:55451-57873 GCF_000696425.1 Galeopterus variegatus | reverse complement strand
CGCCCTGCTCCGCTCGCCTGCGCTTCGGGCTCCGCGGCCCCTGGCTCCCCGCGGAGGGGTCGTCCTCGGCGCGCTGTGCGCTCTCAAGCTCGGGGGGTCGGCTCTCTCCGAGCGGCTTCTCTTCCGCTGGCTCCTCTGAAGCAGTTCGGAGGACCAGAACTCCCCCGAGCTCCGCGGCGTGGGCCACCGGCTGAAGAGCCCCGTCTCCAGCTCCCCACTCACTGCCACAAGTTGGTGTTTTCCCGGCCCTGGGAGACCCACAGGGGGTCACGACAGTACTGCGGGGAGACCCTGGTCCTTCTTCCGGAAAGACAGCGGCCTGTGTTCCTTGAAGAGGACCCACTTTCCTCCTGGTGGCCTGCAGACCTCTCTGCTCCACAGATAGGATGATGAGCGCGCACCTGCCCCTAGGAGCCGCGCCTGCTTTGGACTCCAGTCGCAGGCCCGGGGCGAAGGGCCCCGCACCACCCCCGGGCCCCTTGTCACGCTCCTCGTCCCCCGTGGCTGCTGTGAATTCTGAAAGACCTTGCAAGGCATTTTCCCTGCAGTTGCTGGGGTCTAGAACCATCGCCTCTGCGGACTCCTTGGAAGCGTCTGCTGCACTAGAGTTCAGGGTGGTCTCCGGGGCATCTGAACCCCCGCTCACTTCCCAGCAACCCACCAAGTCTCGGTTGCACACCCGGGTCCCGCCACTGCTGGAAAGACGTGGGAAGTTGGCCCCAGTAGGCAGCTTTCTTTTCTCACTGAGAACACACTTTGATGTGTAATTGCTGGTTTGGTTTCCTGCCTCAACAGAAATGTCCCGAAGGTGCTTTTGTTTATCTCTCACATCAGCGGTGCCTGGTGCAGGGCCAGTGCCTTCGGGTTCCTCGGGTCTGCTTTCTGGGCTGTGTTCCGACTTGCACTCAGCGGAGCCCGGCACTTCCTCCGCGCTGAGCTCTACCAGCTCAGAAGTGAGGCATGAAGCGACTGGGCATGACCTAGAATCCTGCCCCAACTGGTTTTCCTGCGGGAGACCTGCAGAAGACGTGTCCCGAGAGGCCCTTTTCAAGCTAAAACGGCTGGGTTTGCACTGCTTCTGCGGGCGAGGAACCCTACTTTCAGAAGCAGGGCACAAATGAGACAGTTGGGTGGGCGCGAGGGGAAGGGTGTTTCGTGTTCTTGGATCTCGTTCTGTTTCTGCCTCTTCCTTCAAATGGGTCCCAAACTCCACTAAGTTGTGCCACACGGGATCCTCAGGGTAACCTAAGGGAAACCGTGCTATGGACTGGGCCCTGGTCTGTGTCTTCATGTGCTGACAGCGGTGCCCCGAGGGTGCACCGCCCTTGTCACCAATATTTTCTGGGGCACTGTGATGAAGCTTGGCATGTAAGAGGCAAGATGTCCCCAAAGGCGGCTGGCAGGGAGTTTCTAAGTGGGGCTGGGACCAGAAGAAGTCTGTGTCCACTGCCAGGCCTGGAGTACTTCCCTTCTTTGTCCTGGCCCCCAGAAGGGCTGTGCTGTCCAGTAGGTCTCTGCGAGGTAGCACTGGTGCCCTGGCCCTGCTGTGGATATGTGGCCAGCTTCGACCCAGTTCACAGCAGCAGAGCAGGAAGGGTGAGACTGCTGGAACACCCAGACAGCTCTCAGACCTGGATTTCCAAAGAGAAACAATGGCGAGCCCCCTGAGGTCTTGAACAGTCACCACCTGTGCTGGCTGGGGACTGCTGCCCTCTGTGGCACCCTGCGAGCAGCACCCTGTGTGTCTGGGAGCCCCTGCCAGCAAAGACTCTCGCTCCAGGCTGGTCAAGGCCCACAGGTATTCTGCCTCCTCTCTTCCAGTGACTGCAGAAAAGGCTCCCAACTCATTTTTGTAAGACTCTTCATTTAAGCCAGGGGACAAATCTAGTTCATCCTTTGCATCAAGCGTAGGGACATGGGTCAAATGCTGCTCCTTAGAAGGCCTAGTTGCTGGGACATCCAGGCATCCCCAGCATGCATCTCTGTCTATGGAGGGACCACTTGGAGGGAGACGGACTCCCCTAGTAAGGTCACCGGACAGGGACTCTGTGTCAGAGGCACTTTCAAAGGGGTCAGTTTTTGTGTCTGATCGGCTTTCACTCTGGTGGGACAGTGTCTCAAAATCATCCTGGTCTGTTTCCTGGCTCCATCCCTGCTCCTCTGGTTCTTCAGGGGCCAGGGGGAGCTGGTTATCTTCAATCTCACCTTCACCTGGCACATGTGCACCTGGCTCTGGAGTCTGGAAGGGCAAGAAGAAAGGCATCAGAGTCGAGACCTGAGAACATGTGCACACATCTTTGCACCATGCCTGCCTTCATCAGGAGGAGGAGGGCTCAGAAACTCTCATCAGTCTCCTTAGTTCCCCCAGGCACCCTTAGGAAGGGAGGTAAGGATGAAGAGCTACCTTTTATTGACACAGAAA
>NW_007728075.1:54232-55303 GCF_000696425.1 Galeopterus variegatus | reverse complement strand
CCCCAGCATGCATCTCTGTCTATGGAGGGACCACTTGGAGGGAGACGGACTCCCCTAGTAAGGTCACCGGACAGGGACTCTGTGTCAGAGGCACTTTCAAAGGGGTCAGTTTTTGTGTCTGATCGGCTTTCACTCTGGTGGGACAGTGTCTCAAAATCATCATGGTCTGTTTCCTGGCTCCATCCCTGCTCCTCTAGTTCTTCAGGGGCCAGGGGGAGCTGGTTATCTTCAATCTCACCTTCACCTGGCAGGTGTGCACCTGGCTCTGGAGTCTGGAAGGGCAAGAAGAAAGGTGTCAGAGTCGAGACCTGAGGACATGTGCACACATCTTTGCACCATGCCTGCCTTCATCAGGAGGAGGAGGGCTCAGAAACTCTCATCAGTCTCCTTAGTCCCCCCAGGCACCCTTAGGAAGGGAGGTAAGGATGAAGAGCTACCTTTTATTGACACAGAAAACAAGTGATGAAGCCAAACCCAAACAGTAGGGAGAAAATATAGCACATAGTTAAAACAACCCTATTAAAAAATCAGAATAGGCCGAATGAGCATGTGCAGTTTAAGTAAGTATAAATATATTGTATGAGTCATGGTGAAAGCATATCTCTGCCTCATGTTTTCAGCAAGAAGGAATAAATTAATATATGTTTGCATTGCATTCTGTTTGTTCTTATGTAACCAACTGGCTTAAAATCAATGCTCTTGCACTTAGAAGTATTTTCTGAGTTTGGTTTGCTGGGGCAAAAAAGTAAAAAAAACCCTGAGAATTACTAAAATTGCAAACACATTTTGGTATGTTAGAAATGCCTAAGACAGCTTTGAAAACAAGAAGAAAAACAGAACTGTGCAAGTATTTGCAGAATTGCCTTCCCTCATTACCTATTTCTTAACTTATTGAGATATAAATTTCTATGCAGCCATTAAAGCGTACAGATCTATAAGTTCTGACAAATGTGTACCTACCACCATGATAAAGATCTAGACTATTTCCATTTATCCAAAAAGTCTCTGCCCCTTTCCAGTCAATCCTCACCTCTCCCTTTGTCCTTTCCCAGTCAATGACCTGCTTTCTTT
>NW_007728075.1:50970-53438 GCF_000696425.1 Galeopterus variegatus | reverse complement strand
GGCGGGAGTGCCGCCGCGCTCCCAAGCAGTGCACTGTAGCAGTGTGCCACCGGGCCGGCCCCGATGACCTGCTTTCTGTGACACAGTCTAGATTTGTCCTTTCTGGGGTTCCAGATAAACAGAACATACAGTACAGTAGTCCCCCCTTATCTGCAGGAGATATGCTCCATGACCCCCAGGTGGATGCCTGAAACCACAGATAGTACTGAGCCCTATATATGTTATGTTTTTGTCCTATACATACATACAATGATAAAGTTTAATTTATAAATTAGGAACAATAAAAGATTAATGACAATAAAAAAATAGAACAATTATAACAATGTACTGTAATAAATGTATATGAGTGTGGTCTCTCTCTTCTCAAAATATCTTACTGTACTGTACTCACCTATTTTTGGACCACAGTTGACCTCAGGTAACTGAAACCAAGGAAAGCAAAACCTTGGATAAGGGGGGACTAGTGTATGTTCTTTTGGGTCTGGCTTCCCTCACTCATGCATCATGGCTGTCCTACATGACATACAATGACTTGAACCTTGAGATAATGCTGTACACAACATTTAATTATCAAACTCCTCAAGATCCTCCAGGCCAGGAGTGGGACAAGCACTCGGCCCCACATCTTAGCTAAGGCTCCTTCGCACAGATTTTGCACAGAAGCTGTTCACTCAACCAGCCCTTCCCACGCATGGTTTCCCAGAACTTGTCATGAGAGATTTCTCAAAGTAAAATTACTTTTAATCTTCCTGAACTGAGAAAAGAAAAACAAACACCTAAGCATGTGAAGTGTGAGGCTCTTAAGGGGCAAGGTGGAAACTCAGGAATACTACAAGACTATAGTGTCAAATATATTGCAGAGCAGGAAGGGGGGTTGGGAATAGGAAAGGAAACATTAAAAGTCAAACCATTTGGAAAGGAAGGCTGTGTGGTTGTTATGTGATGTTCAAGAGAAGAGAGAAGCAAAGGAAGCCAGGTTCTATCTGGAGTCCACCGCAGGAGCTTGATCTGGTCACCTGTCTCTGCAGTGCCAGGCACCCGAAGGCACAGCAGGACTGACAGTCTTCAGTCTACGTCCTGCCCACATCGAGGCAAAGACGAGTTAAGGTACAGATGTGAACAAGCCTTGATGAGCACAGAAAACTGGGCAACAGCAAGTGTGTGTTGTCATTAACAAGTGAACGTAGAAGACCAGCTGCTAAGTGACACCCACCTTCAAGGGCACCTCTAGTCCCTCATTTTATTATACCGAGAACTGACCTCCTGATTGAGGGCCATTGGAGCCATCCTTTCAACACTGCCACAGCTTGCCACCACCTTCCAGGCTCATGTTGGCATCACTGTTCACATGCTGCAGGCCTAGAGAATTGCAAAGTTCCAAGTTCCAAATGGCCACCAATTAGGACACCAACGACCAAAATGCCAGAGGGCTCCTTCCTGCTGGCGGCCCTGCTCAGCATCATGACCCACGTCACTATCAGTTAGGGAGGGGCTGGCATCTTGCTGAGGGAAGGTAAACCCTTTGTTTGAGCTCCACGTATTTTGGCAAGAGGTCTTGCTCAGTCTTAATGAAAATAAAAGCCCTTGGGGGGGAAAAAATTCTAAGATAACTCTTCCAGATTACAAAACTAGTGTAGTCTGTGCAAGAGCACTGGAATAGCAGGTTTAATATTCATTAAAGTATACGAATACTGAAATATGAATAGCACTTTTTTTAAAAGAAGTATTTGATTTGGTCGAATATTACATTCTAACTTCATGAAGAATATTTTCTTCCTGAGTTGATTCAGGTGTAATCCTCAAGTTATTTCTCAGCATAAATCTATGTAATTCCAGGGTTATCTCCTGGGGATCGATTCTAGAGGCCAAAAGTATTCTTTCAGCTGAGGTTCAGAGTTTGGTATAGGGGTGAGTAGTGGATCAGATTTGAATGTTTTTAAGCAAGCAAGCTCTCTTTATTTTGTCACAGGCCCGGCACTTCCTAATTGTCTTATTTCTATAACTATATAAAGCCTCAAACACTAGGACAAGGTGTTTGGCCTTTTCCTGCAAGAAAGAGACCTTCAGTGAGTTTTCACAGAGTGGTGAACTGATGACAAACAGCATATTAGGGAGGTGGGAATGGTGTTGACAAGCAGGCTCCAGCATCCCTCCCTCCTTCTTGGCCTCCATGACTTCCCTCCCCAGCTGTCATCGGCAACAGGCCTCCCTCCAACAAAGATCAGTCCCCACCCCGTCTCTTCTCTCCCCTTCTCAAACTCCTCAGTAACACGGTTTACGTTTATTTTATTTTATTTTATTTTATTTATTTATTTATTTATTTATTTATTTATTTCCTTTTTGTCTTTTTTCGTGTCCGGCAACGGATCGCAACCCTCAGTGTCGTGCCCGTACAGGACCGGGACTGGCAACGGGATCACAACCCTTGGCGCCGCGCCCGCACCTCGCTCAGCCAGTGAGCGGGAACC
>NW_007728075.1:48733-49444 GCF_000696425.1 Galeopterus variegatus | reverse complement strand
TTGGTTAGTATTTGCCTACCGTATATTTTTCTATTCTTTTATTTTCAGTCTTTGTTTTCCTTAGGTGTGTTTTCCATAACCAACATATACCTGGGTTTTCAAAATTCAATCCTTCAATCACTTTTAAACAGAGAGTTCAGCCCATGAGCATTTATTGCGATCACTGATACATTTAGGTTTCTGTTTACCATTGTATCTCATATTTTTTGAATTCCTCTTTTTTTTGTCCTGGGAATTCTTTTTTGCGTGTGTGTATTCAACTATGGTTTTATTTCTAGGTTTATTTTTAGGTGTTTTGTTGCAGTGAACTTTTCAGGAAACATCGTCTGCCGTGATTCTAAGATCAGTTCTTGTCACTGTTTGCACAGTCTGGCTGTCATTGCACTCAGCACTGACATCAGTCTGGAGGGGGCCCCGACAGACCTTGCGTTGCCAAATCCAAGGTTCGCTTTTTACTTTTTGGATTGCCATTTAATTTTTTACAACTTTACTGGTGTATAATTGACATGAAGTAAACCACATACTTTAAGTTTTGATACACTCCTGTGAAACCATGACCACAATCAATATAATGAACATTTTCCTCACCTCCAAAATTTACTTCATGCTTCTTTGTAATCTTTCTCTTTTGTCCCTCCTCACCCCTTGTTGAATGCTCCATCCATCCCCAGGCAATCTTTATCTGCTTCCTGCCACTACAGATTAGTTTGC
>NW_007728075.1:47085-47738 GCF_000696425.1 Galeopterus variegatus | reverse complement strand
ATTTCATCTGCCTCTTCTCTTCCCAATGTTGCCCTTCCCTGAGCAATTCCACCCTCTGTCCTCTTGACTACCCAAGAGGGTAATGACCCCAAACCTATATCTCCAGCCTTCTCTTCTTGCCTGTGCACCAGCCCCCGTGGACCATAAATATTCACAGTAATGAGGCCATCATCTTTCCCACAGACATGCTCCTCTTCCCTGTTGTTAATGCTGGTGAATGCTACCATCTAGTGACCTCAGCCAGAAACATGGGATATCAGCCTATATCGCTCCTTTCCCATCTTTTCCCACATCTAATTTGTATCTATTGATTTGGGATGTTTTTGCTTACAACAGTATCCTCAGTCCCTGTAATATTATCTGACACATAATAAACATTCATTGAAAATGTGTTGAGTATTTGCTAAATTATTCTAACTCTGTAGCATCATTTTTATGCTCCCCTCTACATTCTCACAACCTGCCTTTGCTGAAGTCCCCACCGTCTATAGCCTGGATCCAGCAGGTGGGCTCTCTGAGTCCTGCCTCCCAGCTGTGCTCACACTGCTGCCTGTGAGTTTCCAAAACAAAAAAATAAAACTGAGCATGTCCCTCATATGCTAAAAGTTCATTTACTCATTCCTCTCTGCCCTCGGGTAGAGCCCAAACTTCAC
>NW_007728075.1:26558-46990 GCF_000696425.1 Galeopterus variegatus | reverse complement strand
GCTCTCTGAGTCCTGCCTCCCAGCTGTGCTCACACTGCTGCCTGTGAGTTTCCAAAACAAAACATAAAACTGAGCATGTCCCTCATATGCTAAAAGTTCATTTACTCATTCCTCTCTGCCCTCGGGTAGAGCCCAAACTTCATGAAACATGTTCTCCTGATCTGGGTCTCGTGCTCCAGACTCCCTGGTGGCACTCACCTCCTCCCTCCAGCCCTGAGCACTGAGCCTTTACCACCCCCAGCACACTGCACCCTGCCAGGCTTTTGCACTTTGCTTCAGGTTACACCTGGGCTGATGCACACCTGCACACCTGTGAGGATTCAGTTCACCTTGATGTCTCACTCGCCTATTCCAAACCTACCCCCAGCTGTAAAATCAAGCACTCACTCCTTCCAGGTCACCCTACACAGATGTCTTTTATACAAGATTTTACTGTAAAAGTCCATTTACATGCACATCATCTCTACTAGAGTGATCTCATAATTTCTCAGGAGGAGAGATCTACCTGAAACATCTGTTTCACCAGCAGTGAGTCTGGTGTGAGTCCTCAGTAGATTATTTTTGTTGGACATACAGTTGAATAAAATATTTGAATTGGAAGGCATTTTAAAGGCTTCCTTTAGGACCCCATTCCCAATGTAGGATAAGTAATCTGAACTTCTGGGACTAAATAACCAGCTGTACAATTGGACTACTCCTCAAAATGCTTTCTCCTGTTCTAAAAGGGTCAGCTGCATTTTCTCCAAATAAGGATTTTTCTTCATGTATTCCTTATAGGACCACGGGAATCCAGGCTATTGGACTATGTTAAATTATTCCATCAGCAGGGACTATCTTGCTGTTTCCCATTATTGTCTAACAGTAGTCATGTGTGGCAACACTGGCATCAAGGGCAAGGATTATGTAATGTAGAACCATGGGGCCTTCCAGAGAAAGGCCTGGACATTACAACACAGTTGAGTCCCACTTTACTTCCTTGACTTAGTCTGCATTTCTGTCCATGCTTGTCTCAATGCCAGGTGTGCTAATTTTACTAGATTTGGGGGAAGATAAAGATATCAGAGGGCCCCAAACATTCTAAATATTCTCATACCTTTCTCATACCTTTCCAAGTTACATTGATTTCTCCATATCAGCTCTGACTATATGCCAAGTTCACATTCCATTAGTTCTTTTCACTACTAGCTTGGTCACAAATATGTTGGGGATGGAAATTATGTCATATACCTTGTTATCTCCCATGATATCTAGCAGAGTGCTTGGTAGAGAGCAAATGCAAAGTAAATACTTGAAGATTAAGATGCTGATTATAACTGTGTGGATATGATCTTATAAGCATTTTAATTACTAAAAATTTTTGAATTGGGAGGCCTTTAGTCTGGGGCGGGTCTAGTGCTTTCAGTTCCTACATAAGCAAACTGAAGCCCAATGAACCTAGTAAAACAAAACTAGAGACTTTACCTATAAGAAATTGATAACTAACCTCTAACTAGGGTCTTTCCACATCAGCCGATAAAAGCTTGCAGCCCACACTGCTGTAGTGGGGCTCTTGGAACCTCGGTGGTTCTGGGTGCTGCTTGATTCATAAATTGTTCTTTGCTCAGATGAACTCCGTTAAATTTAATTTGTCTAAAGTTTTTCTTTTAACAATATTCACAGGACATTTTTCCCAAACATGATAATTCAAAGGTATTTTCAGACTTCTATGCACATTTCCCGCTTATCATGGGCATTAGAGACATGCCGCTAGAGACAGAAGTATCTTCTTATTTTTTGAGTTTTCCAATTTGTGAACATATTTAATTACAGAAATGAAGTATTTCACTATTATTTTATTTGAATAAGGAAGTTTTTATAAAAGGAAACTTTCATTCAAATAATTGGAGCTAATACTGCAATTCCTCCTGGGGCTTCAGATGAGAAGGGGGTGACTCCATCATAGTCTGCCTTCTAGTTGTTCAGGGAACTCCTGGTGATCCCTCCAGAGTGCAGAGCTCAGGGCATGGCACACAGTTCATAAGTTTTTTTTTCTAGTAGATATCTGTCGAGTCAATCACCCATGACAAATACATGGTGATTGGGGGACAGGCTAAAGCAGAATATGATCCTGGAACTATTACTATTCTAGTAGATATCTGTCAAGTGAATTAATGAATAGAATACAGTGACAAATACATGGTGATTGGGGGACAGGCTAAAGCAGAATATGATCCTGGAACTATTACTATTATGTTCATTTAAGAATATTCTGGAATCTCAATTGGCAGTTCCCTGTAATTAGCCCAATTCTCTACTATCAGGCTGGGCTTTCATGTAGACCAGACACTTTGTATTTTCAAAGGCCCTGCTGCTTTGTCTGATTTTTCCAGGAGGGCACAGATGCATTTGCTAAAATTTTGGATTAACAGTCACTCGAGAAGTTGCCATTTACCAGGAACTATTATGTGCCAGAAATGTCATCAAATGAAAGACACATTTGTGAACCAACAATCTTCTGGAAGATCAACACTATCCTACTTTAAGACCTACTGAAAAGCAACACTAATTAACACAGCTTGGTATTGATGAAAGGTTAGGCACATAAGTCAATGGAACAGAATAGGGAGCCCCAAAATAGACCTACATAAGTACAGTTAATTGATTTTTGACAAAGGTACAAAGGCAATTCAATGAAGAAAGAATAGTCTTTTCAAGAAATGATGCTAGAATAACTGGATAACAATGTGCAAAAAATAAACCCTGATGTATACCTTATACCTTATACTGGACAAAATGACTCAAAATGGATTATAGATCAAAAAGTAAAACTTCTAGAATAGAGCACAGGATAATGTCTGCATTATCTTGAATATGAAAAGGGATTTTATTTAGATATAATGCCAAAAGCATAATCCTTAAAAGAAAAAGATAGATAAACCAGACTTTGTCCAAATTAAAATTTTCTCCAAAAAAGATACTGTTCAAAGACAAACCAAAGACTGGAAGAAAATATTTTCAAAGCAGTTATCTCATAAAGGGCTTGTAGGCAGAATATATAAAGAATTCTTCAAACTCAACAATAAGAAAACAAACAACCCAACTTAAAATAGGCAAAATATCTGAATAGGCATTTTACCAAAGAAGATATCTGAATGACTAATAAGCACATGAAAAGATCATTAGTTATTAGGGAACTAAAAATGAAAACCACAACGAGATGCCACTATACTCCTATTAACGAGAATAGCTTATTTAAAAAAATTGACAATGTCAAGTGTTGTTGAGGACACAGAGCAACGTGAACTCATGTGCTATTGGTAGGTGTGCAAAACGGTACAGCTGCTTTGAAAAAGTTTGACAATTTATCATGAATAAAACATCATTATGACTCTGCAAACCCATTCCTAGATATTTACCAAAGTGAACTGAAAAATTGTGTTCACACAAAAACCAGTATGTAAATTTTTATAGTGGTTCTTTTCATAATCTCCAAAAAACTGAAAATAACCCAGATGTTCTTCAGCAGTTGAACAGATAAACAACTGGTAGTGCATCCATACAATGAAATACAATTCAGCAACAAAAAGGAACAAACTACTAATCACACAATAACTTTGAAGAATCATAAATGCATTTTGCTAAGAGAAAGAAGCCAAACTCAAAGGGCTGTATATTGTATGATCCCATTTATAGGACATTCTGGAAAAAGTAAAGCTATAGGGCAGTAGACAGATCAATGGCTTCCAAGGGTTGGGATTGGGGATGGGAGGAGGGCTTAAAGTGATGGAACTAGTCTGTATGGCACTGCAATATAAAATATGACTCTGTGTCTTTGTCAAAACTGAACTGCAGACCACCCCTAGGAATGAATTTTCCTCTACACAAATTAAATATACACCCACATCCATACCTGAATATTGGGGAAACCAAGATGGACCACAGACTGTGACAAATGAATCTAACTGCATTACAAATGAATGATGTAACCACATCGAAGGGGGTGGGGAATAAAGGAATTGACTTAAGTAACTTTGTAAAACAGTGTGTTGACTGGATACCATAAGGCTGAAGACAAAAAGAACTTTATACAAACACTGTACTTTAGTTGGTAAATTTCTCACAGAGATATGGTTAGCAATCTGAAACTACTTTACATGTATACTAGGGTTGAACAAATAACCAAATATATTTTGGATAATGAGAACCAGGTTTCTCGCTGTCAGAGAGAGAAGTTACAGATAAAGGCTTACTACTAAATGAACCCTGTGGTTCTGGACTGGAGTTGGGGATACCAGTATAAACTCCTATTTGTACGTATATATACTTTTATGTATGTATAGTAATCCAGGCACACATGCATTCACACACACACAAATAGGCACACACAAAACAGATATGAATATGTGTATATGGCTTAATATGTGTAATATATATATATGGGTTAATATAGAGGACGTATATTTACTTGCTCTATCTACCGGGAGGGCCTAAAATCAGTGTCACCACAGTAGCTATGAACACACTGAGAACTCAAATCTTGGTTTCTAAATACCATTCTATAATAAAAGAACCCAGGTTTCCTCTGAAGAAGTGGTTGCTGGGCACGGGCTCCACGGCCAAGGGCTGCAGGGGCCAGCCCGCCGGGTCCCCAATGCACTCTTTGTCCTGGCCATGCACAGGTGCTGGACGTGTGCACCCCTGGGTGAAGGGAGGTGAGGAGAGAGTGTCCGGGAGCACGCAAGAAAGCTTGCACCCGGGGGGCAGCTCCGTCTTGGCCGGATGAATCTTGGCTGCTGGTCGTGCAAATGTCTAGAGAAGGGAGGTGAGGAGAGAGTGTCCGGGAGCACGCAAGAAAGCTTGCGCCCGGGGGGCAGCTCCGTCTTGGCCGGATGAATCTTGGCTGCTGGTCGTGCAAATGTCTAGAGCAGCTGTTTTCCAAGAGATAACTTCACCAAGATGTCCAGTGATAGGCAAAGGTCCAATGATGAGAGCCCCAGCACTAGCAGTGGCAGTTCAGATGCGCACCAGCAAGACCCAGCCGCTCCACAGCCCGAAGAACAAGTAGAAAACCCTCTGCCACCCAACAGAAGAAAAACATCAAACTCTCTGGCAAAACCACTGCTAAGTGATCCACTATTGAATTGAGAAGAATTGAGAAGGAGCTAGCTGAAATAACCCTTGATCCTCCTCCTAACTGCAGTGCTGGGCCTAGAGGAGATAACATTTATGAATGGTCCACCAGGTTCTGTATATGGAGGTGGTGTGTTTTTTCTGGATATCACATTTTCATCAGATTATCCATTAAGCCACCAAAGGTTACTTTCCGTACCAGAATCTATCACGGCAACATCAACAGTCGGGGAGTCATCTGTCTGGACATTCTTAAAGACAACTGGAGTCCCGCTTTGACTGTTTCAAAGGTTTTGCTGTCTATTTGTTCCCTTTTGACAGACTGCAACCCTGCAGATCCTTTAGTTGGAAGCATAGCCACTCAGTATTTGACTAACAGAGCAGAACATGACAGTATAGCCAGACAGTGGACCAAGAGATAGGCAACATAATTCACATAATTTGTATGCGGTGTGAGGAAGCAGAAGGCATCTTCTCACTGTGCTGCAAATCTTCATAGCCTTTACAATACCGACTTCTGTGTATATGTTATACTGATTCTACTTTCTGCTCTTATCCTTTGGAGACCAGGAGACTCCCCAAAAAGGTAAATGCTGTCAAGAGTAGAACTTTGTAGCTGTAGATTAGTTACGTTTAAAACACCAAGTCTTGCTTCTTTGTAATATCAAAATGTATTTTGTGATGTACTAAGGATACTGGTTCTGAAGTCTACCAAATATTATGGTGTATTTTAGCCTAATTCATTATCTGTATGAAGTTATAAAAGTAGCCGTAGATGACTAGGAATTATGTCATTTGTATTAAACCCAGATCTATTTCTGAGTATGTGGTTCATGCTGTTTTGAAAAATGTTTTACCTTTTACCTTTGTCAGCTTGTAATGAGAGGATTTCCTTTTACCTTTTGTAGCTCAGAGAGCACCTGATGTATCATCTCAAACACAATAAACGTGCTCCTGAAGGAATAAAAAAAAGAAGTGGTTGCTTCCAGGACTGGGGCAGGGAAAATACAAGCTAAGCCTGGAACACATTGTGGTGCCAAAAAAGTAGGGAAGTGCTCCAGAAGGAAAACGAAGAGTGGGAGCACGTCAAAGGACACAGAAGCCAACCTGAAATAGCTCCCAGCAGCGGGCGGTGGAACAGTGTGAGGAACAGAATAAATAACCACGGTACTGGATTTTAACCCAAAGAGCAAAATTATTATCCATCAGCCCATGTTGATATGAATAAATGACTGAATAAATTTAAAATGGGGGAGAAAATTCCAATTACTATATATTAAAGGAATGAAGAAAATAGAAAGTCACCATTAGAACACTACCGTAAGAATTGCTGCAGGGAAGATCTACCAGTAAATGCTAAAATTATGTATAAAGAGTAATTAAGAGGTTCATACTCTGACCAATTCTAAATTAAGGAAAGATTCTGCAATGTGACATGTTCATTGAAGTATTTGCCCAAAAAAAAAGGGGTTGGGGGAATAATTTGTTCTCAACAATAGTAAAATGTTTAAGCAAATTAATCTATGTGCACTCAATTGAAAAGTAGACCACGATTAAATTTAATTTATAAAGGCTATTGAACAAAAAAGAAAATATATAATAATGTGGGATAGAGAATTCTATGTATTCTATGATTAGAGAGCATTTACAGAAATATAAAAAACACTGAAACGGAATATACCAAAAAAATCAATGTTTTTATTATAGTCAAACTTGTTTTCTCTTTTCTATTTACCACATAAAGTGCTATTAAATTATTTTGTAATTGTAAAATTTTTTTAAAAAGGATTCCTTTTGTAAAAATATAAATTGTAGTTAATTTTGTTAGCAATTCAAATAAACCATCAGCTCCAGGAGAAAGGCCATGTCAATTAACTCTTGGTTCCCATAATACAAAATACCCATGCAGTAGACCAGAACAAGTATATGTGCAGGACTACAAAACGGTTGGTTCCTTGGGCTTTCTTTTTATCTCCCATATATCCTGGCCTAGGAACCAGAGAGAATTGCATTCTGTGGCTGCCAACAGGCAGACAGAGTAAGGAAAGAAGGGAGGGACGAACGAAGAAAAGCTCATTCTTTGTTTCATTTATATCCTCAGAACTTTAACTTATATAGGTGACTGAGTGACATAATAGGGATAGAAGTTATTGCCATTGCTTACAATTTCCAAGAGGAGGAGACACACCATGCCACATAGGGAAGCACCAGTATTGGTCAGGAGACTGAGGGAGTGAGGGGAAAACCTAAGCCAGAGATTTTGCTGGGGATTCTGAGAGAAAGACAAGGCAGGACATGGAAATCAGCTTAGGGCTGGCTAGTTTGAATAATTATGGCAGGCTCTGGGACATAAGGGCCGCCCCTCGTTGTCTGATGCCCAGCCCTCAGTTCATTTAGGGCAAGGGGAACACTGGCTTGCTGTGTGAGAGTTTGATAAGGAGGCTGGTTCAGAATATGGCTCTGGATCACAGGGAGATGTAAACAACTTGGGCCATTAGTTTGGCCCTGAGATTAATGGATTCCAAACAGACAAATATAGAGCCTAAGAAAACACAGAACACTCTCTTTGGAAAGCCCAGCAAGGACTACCCACAGCCAGTGGCAGCAGTGGCCTGATCAGTGGCAACAACAGATCCCAGATAGGTCGCAACAGTCAGCAGCAGCGGGCCAATCTGCTAACAGCACAACCTGGGCAAGCCAAAACACCCCCTGCTAGGAGCAGGTGGATCCCCATCGGTGGTGTTAGCAGGCCAGGTGTCTCCAAGCTCGCCACCCAGCAGCAGAAAGCAACCCAGGACTGGGATATCCTAATTCTCCACCCAGCAGCAGAGAACCACCCAGACTCTGCAGCTCCTGGCCCTTTCCAGTGGCAGAAGGTGCCCCAAGTAGGCGCTTCTCTCCCCCAATGGCAGTGACAGAGATAGACTGGAAAGCCCACCAGCACTGGCTAGTTGGAGAACAAACCAAGGGAAGTGATGTCTGCCCTCTGAGTCAGGATTCCACCACCAGCCATTTCTGGGGAAGCCACTTCTGACCCTCCAGACAGCACCAACAGAGATAAGAGAAGGCCCAAGAAGATGAATGAAGAAAGAAGCTGACAGCATTGCAAAGGCTTGGAGAACTGAACTGTGATTGGGATTGTAACCAACAAATTGCCTAGACCTCCCTGCTAACTCTAAACAGGACAAATGCTTGCTAAAAGAGAAGATTTAAATAGGATCAAAGGTCTCTTAACATAATATCCAGAATACTTAGAAGACAACTGAAAATCACTCATCACGCCAAGAATCATCAAAATCACAACTTGAATGAGAAAAAAGTTGATGACAATATTGAAAAGAATCAAATGGAAAAATCTGACAAGGATTCTGAAGCAGCCTCCATAAAATTGCTTCAACAAGTAATTATGAATATCTTTAAAACAAATGAAAAAATATAAAACCTCAAAAATAGAAGTTACAAAAAAGAAACAAATGGAAATCATAGAATTGAAAAGTATAATGACTGAAATAAAACTGAACAATGGGTCCAACAGCAGAGTGGAGGAAACAGAAGACACAGTCAGGGACCTTGAGGACAAGTCAATAGAATTTGGAACAACAGAGAGAAAACAGACCAAAAATATGATCATATGATCATAGCCTTAGGGACATTCATGTCATTAAAGTCCTGATATGAGAAGAGAAAGAAGGAAGAGCTGAAACAGTTCTTTAACAAATAATGGCCAAATATTCCCGAAATTTGGCAAAAGACATAACCCATAGATTTAAAAAGCTGAGTGAATCCTAAATAAGATAAACCCAAAGAAACCCATGCTAAAATACATCATAACTAAGCTTCTGAAAATTAAAATGAAAGGAAAAAAATCTTAAAAGCAACCAGAGATAAACAAGGCATTATGGACAGAGAAACACCATTCTTTTTTTTCTTTTTGTCTTTTTTCGTGACCGGCAACGGATCGCAACCCTCAGTGTCGCGCCCGTACCGGACCGGGACTGGCAACGGGATCGCAACCCTCGGTGTTGCACCTCGCTCAGCCAGTGAGCGGCCGGTCTGTATGTGGGATCCGAACCCTCGGCGGGAGCGTCGCCACGCTCTCAAGTGGCGCACTGTAGCAGTGCGCCACCGGGCCGGCCCAGAAACACCATTCTAATGACAGCTTTTTCTCATCTGAAACCATGGAGGCCAGAAGAAAGTGGCGCATTTCTGAAGGGCTGTAAAAATAACTTTTAATTGCAAACTCAATATCCAGTGAAACTATTCTTCAGTAATGAAGGGGAAATCAAGATAACCTCAGATAAAGAAATATTAAGGAATTTGTTGTGAGCAGACCTACTCTTAAAGAATTACTGAAGGAAACTCTCTAACAGAAAGGAAGTAATTATGGGAAAAGGCTTGGAACTTCAGAATGGAAAGAACAACACAGAATAGGCAAAAATAAAGGTAAGTATAATATACTATCCTTTGCCTCACAAGTTTGTTAAGCTTATTTGATGGCAGAAACGAAAATTACAACATTATTTATTGTGATGCTCAATTTATATAGAAGAAATACTTTAAACAATTATATTTTAAAAGAGAGAATGATAAAGGGACCTAAATGGAAATAAGGTTCCAAAACTCCAGTAAAAGTGGTAAAATGTCTATACCAGTAGGTGGTTATTAGTCCATGTACATATTGTAATAATTAGAACATCCACTAAGTAAACTATATAAAGATATACACTCAAAAACAGTGTAAATAAAATAAGATTAAATCCTATAAAATATTCAAGTAATCTCCAGGAAGACAAGAAAAGAGAAACAGAGGAAACAAACAGCAAACAAATGATAAAGTAGCAAGCTTAAGTCATAACATATCAATAATAGTTTTAAATGTAAGTAATCTAAACATACTTTAAAAGATAGATTGGGGGGGCGGGCTGGTTAGCTCACTTGGTTAGAGGTTAGAGCATGGTGCTGATAACACCAAGGTCAAGGGTTTGGATCCCTGTACTGGCCAGCTGCCAAATAAAAAGAGAAAGAGAGAGAGAGAGAGAGAGGGAAAGGGGAGAGAGAGAGAGAGACAGAGAGAGACAGAGGAGAGAGAGATTGGCATAGGGGATCAAAATACATAATCCAACTTTATTCTGAGGATAAAAACTCTTTTCAAACACAACAATATAGGTAGGTTAAACGTAAAAGGATGGAAAAAGATAAGTCATGCTAACATTAAATTTTAAAATATATATAACAGGTGAGGCTGTATAACTATCAGACAAAGTAAACTTCAGAGAAAAAAAAACCTACCAAGGGCAAAGAATAATATTTTATAAGGTTAAAAGAATAGACCCAGCAGGGAGAGCTAACAAGCTTAAATGTGCATGCATCAAACAAAGCTTCGAACTATGAAAAAACAAAAAGTGGATACAGCTCAAAAAAGAAATAGAAAAATCCACAATTATAGTTGAGGGCTACAAAAACAAATTATCAGCAATTGATAGGACTACTAGACAAAAATTAGCAAAAATGTGGAACTGAACTATATAAACAACCAACTGGATCTAACTGACATTTATAGAACAGTCTACCCAACATCAACAGAATATACATCATTTTCAAATATCTATAAGACATTCTCCAAAATAGACCTTCTGTGTCACAAAAAAAAACTCAACCAATCTAAAACAACTGATACCATGGAGAGTATGTTCTCTGACATTATTAGAATTAAACTGGAAATGAGCAACAGAAAAACAACAAGAAAATGTTCTAGTAGTTGGAAATTAACACATTTCCCTGGGTCAGAGAGGAAGTCTCGAGGTCAATTTTTTAAAATGCATAGAAATGAATGAAAATTAAAATGCACCATGTCAAAAGCTAAAGCAGTGCTGAGAGGGAAATTTATAGCACTGGGTTAGAAAAGAGGCAAAGTCTCAAATCTGTAATCTAACTTCATACTTTAAAAAAGTGGGATAATTAAGAGCAAAATACACCCAATTCAAGCAAAAGGAAACAATGAATATAAAAATAGAAATCAATAAAATTAGAAATAGAACAATGGAGAAATTCAATGAAACAAAAACTGGTTCCTGAAAAAAAAAATCGGTTGATTAACCTCTAACAAGGACAACAAAGATAGAGAAGACACAGAAAACTCATTTCCAACATGAAACAATGGGTATCACCACACGTCCTGTAATTATTAAAACAATAATAAGGGACCACTACAATTATGCTCATCAGTTCAACAACATAGAACAAATGGACAAATTCCTCAAAAAATACAGACTTTTTATTATAAAGCTTCTAAAAAAGATCTTCAGGCCCAGATAGTCTCACTGGAGGATCCTATCAAACTTTTAAAGAAAAATTAGCAATTTTATATAATGTCTTCCAGAAAAAGGAAGAGAAGGGAGCATTTCTGAATTCCTTTTTTAAGACCAGTATTGCCTTGTTATCAACCCAGACAAAGAAAGTACAAAAAGAGAAAACTACAAACTAATACCTCTCATGAACTTAGACACAAAATCCTCAACAAAATCTTAGTAGATAGAGTTCAGCAATATACAAGGGGGTTCAAAAAGTTCATGGATAGATTTATATTATATTTTAATTCTATTTTTCCACGAACTTTTTTGAAGTACCCTCATATAAAAACAATTACATGTCATGGCCAAGGAGGATTTATTCCAGGTATGCAAGGCTGGTTCATTAAAAACATTAGAAAATCAATTTATAATCCAACATATTGAGAGGCTAAGAAGAAAGTCATATGATCATATCAATTGATGGAGAAAAAGCATTTGACAAAAATCCAACACTCATTCATGATACAATCTCTCAGCAAGAATTACTTCAACTTGATCTGACTTAGCACAATCTGCCAGGGGTGAGGGAAGAAGGAATTATCCATCCCTTGCCCCAATCCTTTCTGTAATTAAAACGATACACCAAGGGGGAAATATACTGCTTATGTGGGTTATACTGAAACCATCCGGAAACTCTGCTACACTAGAGAAAATGTTTGTCGTTTCTCCCAGGCCCACGTTGTTAAGCACACACTTAAGCAGATACAGTGGGAAGAAGATCCCTGGGTGTCCACAGACCGGGGTGCTCAGTGCTGCGTTCTCTATCTCCCTAACAAGTGCCTCTCCCATGCCCACAAGGGCTCCCTCAGACCTTCCCTCTGCCCATTTCCCCTTCTCCACCACCTCTCCCCATCCCTTCCAGAGATGACCTCACCTCCTCCTCCGCAGAGACTGCAAAGCTGTCCGTCAGCAATACCTTCAGACGCGCGTCTCCAGTCCTTCACATCCACCTGCAGCGCCACGCATCCCTTCCTCCTTCCTCGTTCAACTTTAGTCCTGTTCCCTTCTTGCTGTCAGCACTCCAGATCACATCCTCCGTACTCCAGCAATGATCCTGTCTTTTCTGTCTGCTCCCCTTTCCACTGGCTTCTTCCCACTAGCACATAAAATATAATCTTCCTTCTTTCATCTAAAATAAAACCCTCCCCTCAACTTTCTTGACCTCCATTCCCTCCAGCTCCCCCTTACCACACCTATCATTGCCTAATTCACTGCCATCTGACTCCCATCTACCCCTCACATGGGAGTTACTTTCCAAAAGGTCACCAGGAACCCTGCTGTTGCAAACCCAGTGGACATTTTTGGTCCTAATCTAACCTGACCTCTCAAAAGCATATCACTTCCTTGAAACACTGGATTCCTCTGAGTGTTCTGAGCCAGAACACCTGCCTGGATTTCTTTCTCCCACACTGGCTGCTTCTCCCCCCTGTGCTGGCTCCTTCCTCCCCCACTGCCTAAGTGCTGTTTCTCAGCTCCTCTGGTCTCACATGGGAAGCTCTGGAGGACCATCTCAGTCACTCGCTGATGACTCCTGAACCTCTGTCACCATGCTGGATCTACCTGCAGGACATCACTACTGTCTCTCACAGCCACCTCACGTTGCTCAAATATCCAAAGCTGAATCTCCCATGGCTCTGCTTCTCCAATCTCTGTGAACGGTACCAGTTTGTACTCAGTCACCCAAGCCAGTAACCTGGCAATCACTCATAACTTGTTACCCTCTCACATCCACAGTCCCAAATTGAATCTCACTCACTGCTCTGTGCCACTGCTGTTTCTGCTTCTTCACCATCTCGTGTGGCGCACTAGAACAGCCTCCTCTCCAGCCACAGTCCTCTCATTCCCACAGTACCAGCAGCCTTTGACTGCCTGGCTGCAACATGCCATGAGTTCGGTTTGATAGGAGGGGGCCCCAGGAAAATCTGTACTCCCATTCTCAAACACGTGCATGTATCTCATGTTCACAGTTTCTCACCAATGCATGGAATTCTCTCTGCATGCTATGATCAGTCCTACCACCCATACCTGCTCTGCCAGGAGTGTGTGTGTGTCAGCTGCAGAGCCCTTTCCAGT
The DNA here is from genome assembly GCF_000696425.1 of Galeopterus variegatus. NCBI lineage: Eukaryota > Metazoa > Chordata > Mammalia > Dermoptera > Cynocephalidae > Galeopterus > Galeopterus variegatus. Next base: position 33,458 of record NW_007728075.1, on the reverse strand, counting down.
ACTTGTGACTCTGGTTTAGTCCCAAGGAAGGTGCAGACTTGGTCTGCAGCTTCTCATCTTCTCATTTGCCTGTCATTTTCCTGTTTTGCACCCGCTGCCTTCTTTTCATGGGTATGTCCTGGCTCCTCTTGGGACACTGATGGTCCATCCAACCAGAGTACTTACCCATTGTACCCGAGAATCCAAGCCTTCCTCTCCTCTCAGGTTGACTCAGCAACCTCATCAGTGCTCCCAGCCCCAATCCACAGTTATGTATTCCTTCTTTCCTTTATAAATTTATTTATTCACCATCTTGTATTGAGTCTCTTCTGTGCCAAGCCCTGTGCTCAGCACTAGGGACACAAAGACACAGGCAAACTGCATCTCCACTGGGGGCTCTCTGACCTGGGCAAAGTGACATAACCTCTCCATCCTGGTCCCACACCTGTGGGAGGCCCCATCCCCACAGCCTGCAGTAAGGATTTGGATTGGCGCAGGTAATCACAGAGCGCAGTGCCCGGCACTCCACCTGCTCCATGAGCTTGGCTGCAGCCACGTCTACCTTCACACCCAGAACAGAATTCAGAAGATCCATCATGCTTCTGGCCCAGCCAGGGCTCTAACCCGGGAGCCTTATAATATCTTTATGCCCATGGCATAGTGAGGAAATGTGGATGAAATGAAATAACCATTCTAAAAATAAAAGAAAATGCATTTTCCCTATTTATATATTCAAATATTAATCTCAGCATATACATGCTCAACACTGTGTTCTGCCTGGCTCATTCACCATATAGTTAATAGGTTCACTTGGTTGCTTAAACCTAAAAAAAAATAAAAAGCTAAAATAGTTCTGTTGTATTTGACAGTCTACAGCCTTTACACACGTTCATTATCTTATTTGATCCTCACAATTGCTTTATGTATTGTCAGTAGCCCCAATTTTGAATTAGTAGCAGCATGGTGTATTTTAGAAAAATTAAAAGGCTGTCTTGTCAGGAAGAGTTACCACCTAGCCGTGTGCCTGTGGGTACATGACCTTCCTGCATGTCTGATTCCTTATCTGTAAGACGGAAGGAAGAAACACGGTATCATGTGTGCGTCTGTTAGATAAATGAAATAGTAGATGTAAAATGCCCATCAAGTAATAGACATTCAACGCATACAAGATCCTTTCCCTCTTTTATTTTCAAGCTAACACAACTGAAGCTGGAGAAAGGTGAAGTGGCTTAGTGGACAGGAGTCAGGTCCTCATTCTCTGCCGCAAGTCCAGTGCCCGCCACACTGCCCCATGGTGACGCCGTGGTCCTGCAGCCCCACATCCACACTGAGTAAAGCAGTGCTCACTTCTGGCTGGCATGTAAGTGACAAACCTATGAGTCATTTCAGCTTCCCAGAAGAACGAGGCCTGCACCAGGTGGATGGATTCTTTTGAGACCCCAGAATCTACAGTCCCACCGTGAGCCCCTGAGGCGGTGTCAACATTCCCACACTCACAGACCACAGTGACTCAGACCCACCAGGGACCTGGCAATTCACTTATCCAAATGCTGCTTGCTCTTTGATTTGCAGGAGGCAAAGGCACATACATTTTACTGAGTGTGCTGTTGGTTAAAAACACAAAGCCACAAGGGAACTGTTTCTATCTGGTAGTGTTAGGGGACATGAGCCAGCATTTATGGCATTCACATGAGCCAGCATTTATGGCATTCACCATGGGTGCCCCGGGCCTTATGTTTCTTTCATTGAAACCCCACAGGAACTATTTTCCTCCTTTCCCTAGCCTGGTGGTTAGGGCCAACAGACTAATAATAATTTAGTACCTACTACATACCCAGCATTTTACCTGGGTTATCTTTTTTAATCTTCACCACCCTGGAAAATGATGACCACTGTTCCTACTCACACTTAGCTTCCACTGAACCGTCAGAGCCCCTGGTGTGACCAGCTGCCACGGTGGCCACAGAAGAATCCAGGTGACTGTCGACCCTGGGTGCTCCTGGATGCAGACACCCACTCCTTAAGGTGTCTCCTAGTCTGCAGCTCGAGCTGCAGGTGCCTGCTCCCAAGGCTTTCAAGCCCTGGGTACTCTCTGTTTGCCAAATTCACCCTCACTTGGTAGTGAGAGGTGGTTCTGAAATACTATTAATATAGTAAAACATGCGAAAATTGCCAATACTGGTGGAGGCAGTGTAATACAAAGAGAAAGGGCCTAGATCCAAGCTTGGATGTTTATTTACTGTGGGACAGGTACCCATCCTCCCTGAGGATGTCATCTCCCATGTGTCATCTGCAGAAGGGGACAGCCATTCTCATCTCATATTGTTGTTGGGAGAATTAAATTAGGAACCCAGAACACAGTGTGTACACAAAGAACAGTGGATTCCTTCCCACACCCACATGAAGTCCACTTGCTTTGGCACTGAATAGTTAATAGTGGAAAGGACCTGAGCCATTGCTGCCTGGAGATTGGCTTCTGCTTGGACCTCAACAAACAGGAAGCTTCCTGACTGCTCTACTCTGCATGAAAACTCTCCCGTGCACCAGCATGGATGGCTCCATGACGACTGGATGGTTATAAGAATATGGCATTACAAGTATTCCAGTGAAAGAGAAAGAACAAAAGGTCATTTACTGGCATTTATATAAGAGGTTCCACATGTTGTATAGTGCCTTAGATTAAAAACCAATCAAGAAGACAATATAAAAATCAAACCTTGGTAAGTCAGTGGAAAAAACATATTAGTCTTTTCAATAAATGGTACTAGAACTGTAACCAAATGTAAAAAACACAAAATACAAAAACAAAACAACAAAACCCCACCTGAAACCCTACATAAAATTAACTGAAAATAACCAGACACCTAAGTGTTAGGGCCAAACCATAAAATTTGTAGAAAGAAATATAGAAGAAAATCTTTAGGGCCTTGGATTAAGCAAACAGGATGCAAAAATCTCAAACCATGAAAGAAAAAAGTGAAAACTGGATTTCATCTAAATTAAAAGATCTTGCTGCTTAAAAGACACTGTTAAGGAAATGAAAAAGCAAGACACAGGTAAGGAAAAAATATTTGAAAACAAAAATATATATATATGACAAGGAATTGTATCTAGACTATATAAAAATTCTTACATCTCGGTAATAAGAAGATAAACAACCCAATAAAAACATGAGTGAAAAATGTGAACAGACACAAGAAGATATACAGATGGCAAAGGACACGAAATGATGCCCAGAATCATCAGTCACTGGGGGAATACAAATTGAAACCACAAAAAGATACCAATTCCCACCTATCAGATTTGCTAAAATCCAAAAAAACCAATAATGCAGCGAGACAAGGCTGGGAAGCACCCAGAACTCTCATGCTCTGCTGGTGAAGTGTAAAATGGCACAGCCACCAAACAGCCTGGCAGCTCCTTGTAAAGTTAAACATACACTTACCATGTGACCCAGCGATTCTACTCCCATATTTACAGGAAAAAGTGAAATATATGTCCACACAAAGATTTGTAAGCAGATGTTTATAACAGAAGTATTCATAATAGCCAAACAGGCAACAACCCAAATGCCCATCACCTGGGACACGGTAGACACGTGGTGACACACCATGGAACCGTGGGACACTCCTCAGCCACAAAAAAGGACTGGACTTGTCACACTCAGAATGGCATGGTTGAATCTTAAAAGCATTATGTGAAGTGAAAGGAGCCAGACATCAAAAGCCACACAGTGTATGATTCCGCTTCCGTGAGACTCTAGAATTAAGGGAAGCCTGGAGCGGCAGGAAGCAGAGCAGCAGCTGTGGGGGTGGGGAGGGGATTTACCAAATAGGGGCAGAGGGGAAGCGTGTCAAGTAATGAGAAGTTCTATGTGATGGCTGTAGTGAGAGTTACACAACTGTACCCATTTGTCAAAACTTGTCCAACTGTCCACTGACAAGTGGTGAATTCTATCATATGTAATTTATACCTCAATAAAGCTAATGAAAAAAAAAAGTCCATGTTGTAACCTCTACCAGAGAACCAGAGGAGAATTCTAGAAGCATCTAATGGAGGGGGACAATGTCCCCTGAACAACTGCATAAGCAGGGACTGAGGTGAATCTGCCTGAGAGAGTGGGACGTGCCCATCCTCACACTGCAGGGGGAGAGGCAACCCAGGGGGCCCCAGAATGGGGACCCTGGAAGAAACAGCATCAAAATCCTGACTGGACAGAGCTGTGAAGGAGTCTCACCAGTTCTTCCCCTCCAAAAAAATACTGCCTTTTTAAAACTTAGACAGTCAACACATGCTTCACTATGCAAACCAACCAAAGAACGCAGAAGGATGGTGAATAACAGCAAAACCAGCTCTCCACACCCCCACCCCCAAATCCCTCCCTCAGAGGTGCCCTGGCACGGGCCACACTCCTCACCTAACTGTCCCCCATGTGACAATATTCCTTCCCAGGTGACTTAGTGGTTCTTTAGTCAGAAAGGACCAAAAGCAACTACTGGATTTAGATTGCAATCCAGGGCCTCAGAATTCATTAAACAGTCCTGTGTCTTCTCTGTAAAATCTCAGACCTGATGTTCTCCAGGCATCCTATCTGTAGTGAATACACCCTTCCTGACCACTGTGTCTCTGGACAGCAAGTGACGGTCCAGGCGGGCAATGGCGAGACACATGCACATGAACCAGTGCATACATAAACACCAGTTATTTCTGCATTTCTGCCTAAGTTAAAGTTTAGTTTAGCTCAATAAACAGTTTTTACAGAAAATAATCACATCTATGGCAAACTGACATTTATTTCCACAGTTTGTAACACACAGACCCAGGTTCAATATTCTGAAACTATATTGACTGATCATTTGCACCCACTCGAACCCACCGGGGCTGCAGCTGGCCCATCGCCTTCAGACCCAGGCAGGGCAGGGCAGGACAGGTTGCAAGTTCCCTGGACTCCCAGGACTGTCTCAACTCTTGAATCTACTCTGCCACCCTGGTCTCACCAAAATCAAGACCAGTCTCCCAGGACTGTCTCAACTCTTGAATCTACTCTGCCACCCTGGTCTCACCAAAATCAAGACCAGTCTGCCCTCTTGGAAATACTTGTGACCCTTCACACTTGCTATGTGCCGCCATCCCTGAACACAAGTAAACCGAGGTATGGCCTTCTCCGGCACAGCACCTTCTCCAGAGAACTGAGGGACATGCCTGGACAGGACTGGGAGGGAGGCACGTGACATCTGGAAAGAGCCCCTGGGCATTTGCAATGTGATGAGTGCTTCCCTGGGCCTGTTTTTGTTGGGCTGATTCACCAGGTAAGGCCACATCTGATGATCAAAACAGGCTTTCCTGTTCAACTCCACGCCTTGCTCTGTGACACTGTCACAGAGGCAAAGGAACACCCTGCTCAGGCTACCCTGGCAGATGGGGCAGACAAAGCAGTTCTGCTCAGCTCAACATCCTAGTGCCTGAGGCCATGCTCTGTTCCCAGCATTGTGTAGAGTAAAGCTAAAAGAGAGTCACAGATGGCACAAGATTAGAAAACAGCTCAGGGTGGTTTGTAACCAGGTGGAATTTATTCTTTCTCCATAATCCAATAGTTTGCTTGAACTTTTATTTATTGGACACCTACTGTGTGCCATGTTGTATGCTAGGTAATGAGGAAGTAAAGATAAAAGACTGAGCTGGCCCTGGGGATGCCAGCACAGGAGGTGAAGCAGAGAAGGAGGCAGAAAATCATAAGGTCACCTAATGAGTACTAGGTTTTTGGAACCTCCCCTCCCAGGTGAGCCAAGGGCAGACAGGAAACGCTTTCCGGAGGAAGGGATGGGTGAATGATGAGTAGGAAGATGAGTAGAAGCCTGCCAGGCAGAAAGAGGAAGCCTCGGCAGGCAGGATATTTGATGCTGAGGATGTGCTTGCAACAGAAGACACGGTGTGAAGCTGTTGGAGTGAGCAGGACTGAAGCCATGCTGGGACCTAAAACCACATGGGTTCTAAAACATTTTAAAAGGACATGCGTTTTCTTGGCATGCATTTCTCTGAGTTCCCTCTTTTCCCAGGGTTATTTTATATTTTGAACCTTGGTTATGGGGCAAGATGACATTGTTTACATGAATATAAAGTTGTTTTCTACCCAGCCTGAAGCTGCAGACTTGCACGTACTATCGAGATCCTAGGAAATCAAGGAAGACATCAGTAAAGCTATGCTGATTCCACCCCTCCAGCAGGATCCTGACATCACAGAAAGGACAGGAGCAGAAACCAGACGGAGCCTTGGCGAGACCTTGCACGGAGCCCCAGCAGCTCACGTCCCCCTCCTTCCTGCTTTTCATCTCCCAAGTTCCATTCCCTCATCCCTCTCTTTAAAAACCCCTCAGTAAATCTGAGGCTTGGAGATGGCTTTAGTCTGGCCATTGTCCTTCAGGTTCACCAGAGACACAGGTTAGTCTAACATCTCTCCTCAGGTCACCGGTATTCCTGAGTAAAAGCTGGCTTCCATTTTCACCAACATTTGACTTTTGAACGGTTTGCTTTTGAAAGGGGGCAGGCAGCCGGACCTGTGCCCAGTAACAAAACTACAACTAATTTAGCACAGTTGCAATGTTCATTGGAAAAAAGTGATAAAGCTTGGCAGGTAGGCAGGAACCAGGATGCAAAGGGCCTCACACACCATNGTCCCAAATTGAATCTCACTCACTGCTCTGTGCCACTGCTGTTTCTGCTTCTTCACCATCTCGTGTGGCGCACTAGAACAGCCTCCTCTCCAGCCACAGTCCTCTCATTCCCACAGTACCAGCAGCCTTTGACTGCCTGGCTGCAACATGCCATGAGTTCGGTTTGATAGGAGGGGGCCCCAGGAAAATCTGTACTCCCATTCTCAAACACGTGCATGTATCTCATGTTCACAGTTTCTCACCAATGCAT
>NW_007728075.1:17126-25398 GCF_000696425.1 Galeopterus variegatus | reverse complement strand
ATTCACCATCTTGTATTGAGTCTCTTCTGTGCCAAGCCCTGTGCTCAGCACTAGGGACACACAGACACAGGCAAACTGCATCTCCACTGGGGGCTCTCTGACCTGGACAAAGTGACATAACCTCTCCATCCTGGTCCCACACCTGTGGGAGGCTCCATCCCCACAGCCTGCAGTAAGGATTTGGATTGGCGCAGGTAATCATAGAGCACAGTGCCCGGCACTCCACCTGCTCCATGAGCTTGGCTGCAGCCACGTCTACCTTCACACCCAGAGCAGAATTCAGAAGATCCATCATGCTTCTGGCCCAGCCAGGGCTCTAACCCTGGAGTATAATAATAACTTTATGCCCATGGCATAGTGAGGAAATGTGGATGAAATGAAATAACCATTCTAAAAATAAAAGAAAATGCATTTTCCCTATTTATATATTCAAATATTAATCTCAGCATATACATGCCCAACACCGTGTTCTGCCTGGCACATTCACCATATAGTTAATAGGTTCACTTGGTTGCTTAAAAAAAAAAAAAAAAAAAAAGCTAAAATAGTTCTGTTGTATTTGACAGTCTATGGCCTTTACACACGTTCATTATCTATTTGATCCTCACAATTGCTTTATGTATTGTCAGTAGCCCCAATTTTGAACTAGTAGCAGCATGGTGTGTTTTAGAAAAATTAAAAGGCTGTCTTGTCAGGAAGAGTTACCACCTAGCCGTGTGCCTGTGGGTACGTGACCTTCCTGCATGTCTGATTCCTTATCTGTAAGACGGAAGGAAGAAACACGGTATCATGTGTGCGTCTGTTAGATAAATGAAATAGTAGGTGTAAAATGCCCATCAAGTAATAGACATTCAACGCATACAAGATCCTTTCCCTCTTTTATTTTCAAGCTAACACAACTGAAGCTGGAGAAAGGTGAAGTGGCTTAGTGGACAGGAGTCAGGTCCTCATTCTCTGCCGCAAGTCCAGTGCCCGCCACACTGCCCCATGGTGACGCCGTGGTCCTGCAGCGCCACATCCACACTGAGTAAAGCAGTGCTCACTTCTGGCTGGCATGTGTGTGACAAACCTATGAGTCATTTCAGCTTCCCAGAAGAACGAGGCCTGCACCAGGTGGATGGATTCTTTCGAGACCCCAGAATCTGCAGTCCCACCGTGAGCCCCTGAGGCGGTGTCAACATTCCCACACTCACAGACCACAGTGACTCAGACCCACCAGGGACCTGGCAATTCACTTATCCAAATGCTGCTTGCTCTTTGATTTGCAGGAGGCAAAGGCACATACATTTTACTGAGTGTGCTGTTGGTTAAAAACACAAAGCCACAAGGGAACTGTTTCTATCTGGTAGTGTTAGGGGACATGAGCCAGCATTTATGGCATTCACATGAGCCAGCATTTATGGCATTCACCATGGGTGCCCCGGGTGCTGTTGGTTAAAAACACAAAGCCACAAGGGAACTGTTTCTATCTGGTAGTGTTAGGGGACGTGAGCCAGCATTTATGGCATTCACCATGGGTGCCCGGGACCTTATGTTTCTTTCATTGAAACCCCACAGGAACTATTTTCCTCCTTTCCCTAGCCTGGTGGTTAGGGCCAACAGACTAATAATAATTTAGTACCTACTACATACCCAGCATTTTACCTGGGTTATCTTTTTTAATCTTCACCACCCTGGAAAATGATGACCACTGTTCCTACTCACACTTAGCTTCCACTGAACCGTCAGAGCCCCTGGTGTGACCAGCTGCCACGGTGGCCACAGAAGAATCCAGGTGACTGTCGACCCTGGGTGCTCCTGGATGCAGACACCCACTCCTTAAGGTGTCTCCTAGTCTGCAGCTCGAGCTGCAGGTGCCTGCTCCCAAGGCTTTCAAGCCCTGGGTACTCTCTGTTTGCCAAATTCACCCTCACTTGGTAGTGAGAGGTGGTTCTGAAATACTATTAATATAGTAAAACATGCGAAAATTGCCAATACTGGTGGAGGCAGTGTAATACAAAGAGAAAGGGCCTAGATCCAAGCTTGGATGTTTATTTACTGTGGGACAGGTACCCATCCTCCCTGAGGATGTCATCTCCCATGTGTCATCTGCAGAAGGGGACAGCCATTCTCATCTCATATTGTTGTTGGGAGAATTAAATTAGGAACCCAGAACACAGTGTGTACACAAAGAACAGTGGATTCCTTCCCACACCCACATGAAGTCCACTTGCTTTGGCACTGAATAGTTAATAGTGGAAAGGACCTGAGCCATTGCTGCCTGGAGATTGGCTTCTGCTTGGACCTCAACAAACAGGAAGCTTCCTGACTGCTCTACTCTGCATGAAAACTCTCCCGTGCACCAGCATGGATGGCTCCATGACGACTGGATGGTTATAAGAATATGGCATTACAAGTATTCCAGTGAAAGAGAAAGAACAAAAGGTCATTTACTGGCATTTATATAAGAGGTTCCACATGTTGTATAGTGCCTTAGATTAAAAACCAATCAAGAAGACAATATAAAAATCAAACCTTGGTAAGTCAGTGGAAAAAACATATTAGTCTTTTCAATAAATGGTACTAGAACTGTAACCAAATGTAAAAAACACAAAATACAAAAACAAAACAACAAAACCCCACCTGAAACCCTACATAAAATTAACTCAAAATAACCAGACACCTAAGTGTTAGGGCCAAACCATAAAATTTGTAGAAAGAAATATAGAAGAAAATCTTTAGGGCCTTGGATTAAGCAAACAGGATGCAAAAATCTCAAACCATGAAAGAAAAAAGTGAAAACTGGATTTCATCTAAATTAAAAGATCTTGCTGCTTAAAAGACACTGTTAAGGAAATGAAAAAGCAAGACACAGGTAAGGAAAAAATATTTGAAAACAAAAATATATATATATGACAAGGAATTGTATCTAGACTATATAAAAATTCTTACATCTCGGTAATAAGAAGATAAACAACCCAATAAAAACATGAGTGAAAAATGTGAACAGACACAAGAAGATATACAGATGGCAAAGGACACGAAATGATGCCCAGAATCATCAGTCACTGGGGGAATACAAATTGAAACCACAAAAAGATACCAATTCCCACCTATCAGATTTGCTAAAATCCAAAAAAACCAATAATGCAGCGAGACAAGGCTGGGAAGCACCCAGAACTCTCATGCTCTGCTGGTGAAGTGTAAAATGGCACAGCCACCAAACAGCCTGGCAGCTCCTTGTAAAGTTAAACATACACTTACCATGTGACCCAGCGATTCTACTCCCATATTTACAGGAAAAAGTGAAATATATGTCCACACAAAGATTTGTAAGCAGATGTTTATAACAGAAGTATTCATAATAGCCAAACAGGCAACAACCCAAATGCCCATCACCTGGGACACGGTAGACACGTGGTGACACACCATGGAACCGTGGGACACTCCTCAGCCACAAAAAAGGACTGGACTTGTCACACTCAGAATGGCATGGTTGAATCTTAAAAGCATTATGTGAAGTGAAAGGAGCCAGACATCAAAAGCCACACAGTGTATGATTCCGCTTCCGTGAGACTCTAGAATTAAGGGAAGCCTGGAGCGGCAGGAAGCAGAGCAGCAGCTGTGGGGGTGGGGAGGGGATTTACCAAATAGGGGCAGAGGGGAAGCGTGTCAAGTAATGAGAAGTTCTATGTGATGGCTGTAGTGAGAGTTACACAACTGTACCCATTTGTCAAAACTTGTCCAACTGTCCACTGACAAGTGGTGAATTCTATCATATGTAATTTATACCTCAATAAAGCTAATGAAAAAAAAAGTCCATGTTGTAACCTCTACCAGAGAACCAGAGGAGAATTCTAGAAGCATCTAATGGAGGGGGACAATGTCCCCTGAACAACTGCATAAGCAGGGACTGAGGTGAATCTGCCTGAGAGAGTGGGACGTGCCCATCCTCACACTGCAGGGGGAGAGGCAACCCAGGGGGCCCCAGAATGGGGACCCTGGAAGAAACAGCATCAAAATCCTGACTGGACAGAGCTGTGAAGGAGTCTCACCAGTTCTTCCCCTCCAAAAAAATACTGCCTTTTTAAAACTTAGACAGTCAACACATGCTTCACTATGCAAACCAACCAAAGAACGCAGAAGGATGGTGAATAACAGCAAAACCAGCTCTCCACACCCCCACCCCCAAATCCCTCCCTCAGAGGTGCCCTGGCACGGGCCACACTCCTCACCTAACTGTCCCCCATGGCTGAGGATGTGCTTGCAACAGAAGACACGGTGTGAAGCTGTTGGAGTGAGCAGGACTGAAGCCATGCTGGGACCTAAAACCACATGGGTTCTAAAACATTTTAAAAGGACATGCGTTTTCTTGGCATGCATTTCTCTGAGTTCCCTCTTTTCCCAGGGTTATTTTATATTTTGAACCTTGGTTATGGGGCAAGATGACATTGTTTACATGAATATAAAGTTGTTTTCTACCCAGCCTGAAGCTGCAGACTTGCACGTACTATCGAGATCCTAGGAAATCAAGGAAGACATCAGTAAAGCTATGCTGATTCCACCCCTCCAGCAGGATCCTGACATCACAGAAAGGACAGGAGCAGAAACCAGACGGAGCCTTGGCGAGACCTTGCACGGAGCCCCAGCAGCTCACGTCCCCCTCCTTCCTGCTTTTCATCTCCCAAGTTCCATTCCCTCATCCCTCTCTTTAAAAACCCCTCAGTAAATCTGAGGCTTGGAGATGGCTTTAGTCTGGCCATTGTCCTTCAGGTTCACCAGAGACACAGGTTAGTCTAACATCTCTCCTCAGGTCACCGGTATTCCTGAGTAAAAGCTGGCTTCCATTTTCACCAACATTTGACTTTTGAACGGTTTGCTTTTGAAAGGGGGCAGACAGCCGGACCTGTGCCCAGTAACAAAACTACAACTAATTTAGCACAGTTGCAATGTTCATTGGAAAAAAGTGATAAAGCTTGGCAGGTAGGCAGGAACCAGGATGCAAAGGGCCTCACACACCATGCTCAGGGGCCTGGCTTGTGGCCTGCAAGCTACTGCCTGGGAAGCCACTGTCCTTTAAACAGGAAGGTAAACCAACACATTTCTGAGTGAGAAAATCCACTCTGGCAGCAGTGTAGAAAATGAGCATTTAGGAGGTGAGGACGGCAGTGCCCATGGGTGGACCTTAGGGGCACGGCAGTGGTTCCTGGAGGAATGGGTCCAGAGCTGGGCTGTGAGAGGCGGCATAATCTGCACAGGCCTGGAGTGTGGGAGAGGGAATCTGTGGACAGATGCACAGGGTGGACCTTAGGGGCACGGCAGTGGTTCCTGGAGGAATGGGTCCAGAGCTGGGCTGTGAGAGGCAGCATAATCTGCACAGGCCTGGAGTGTGGGAGAGGGAATCTGTGGACAGATGCACAGGGGGTGGGGTGTCTGTGTGCAGCTCACAGGGGACCAGGAAGAGCTGGCCTGACTCCTGGAATGGGACCCATCCTGGCTCTGGTCCTCAGTCTGCCACCCACAAGCTGCTATCAGGCAAGCCTTAGAGATGCTGAGCCTCAATTTGCTCCTGATAGGAATGGGCCATTGTCAATAACCTTCATTTTAAGCTTGGTAATGCCTGGAGAGTGACTCATCGCAAAGCTGAAGGGATTTGCTCAAAGACATAGCTAACTGTGGAGGGCAAATCTGGGTTGAAAAGGCAGTCCTTCATTCATCTGTTGATCTCTCCAATGTATCAAGGCTGCCTTGCTGAGTCTCACCCTCCCCAACACACCACACCCATACAGGGGCCAGACATAGGCAGTGTTCGATGAGCCTTTGATGGACGGCCAGCCTGTGACCTGCCTGTGCTGCCTCCTGCCACAGGGTGTTGGAGCTGACTACAGGGAACCACTCACCAGTCCATGGAAACCACACTTCTCCAAAACGCCTTCCCAGCAATGGGGTGGGCACAGGCTTCCCCTGTAAGAGCTGATTGTCGCTACCCAGGGAGCAGTTTTCATGTCTGCCCGCACCAGGATGGCCCCAAGCTGCCATCAGAACCACCAATTGTGCATGAAACTGATCAGCATGCCAGAATTGGGGAGTGGATGGGACCAGACCTAACTCCGGGGTGGGAAGAAGCCTGAGGCTGATTTTGCTACCTTTCCTTCTTTGTCTGTCCAAATAGCTTTTTATTCCAAATGAATAGCCACTTCTCCTTCAAGCCCCAACTCCTCATTGGTCCTAGTGACGTGGAAGGGCCATACCTATTGCATAGAACAGAGAAACAACTAAGAACATTCATTCACTGAGGTCAGATGATTGACAACAGCTGCCTTCCAAAGAGCAAATGTACAGAGAAATGGGTAAAAGCTTGTGAAAAAGGCACAACCGAGAGGAGTTATGGGCTTTCTTCAATGGTGCTATAATTTTGGCAAAAGCCACTTCCTGCCACCATGCACCATGAGAGGTCAAGGTTTAGTCCATCTCATTCACGTCTGCCGTGGGTTGAATGTCCCCCCAAAATTCAATGAAGCTCGACCACCATTGTAACAGTGCTAGAAGGGTGGGAAATCCAACTGTGGTATTTGAAAGTGGGGCCTTTAAGAGGTGATTAGATTGGGAGGATTGTGCCCTTGTGCATGGACTGATCCGTTCATGGAATAACAGGTGTGGTTCTGATGGCTTTATAAGGAGGGCAAGTGACAAGGTGAGCTCACTCTTGCTCGGGCCATTCTTGCCATGTGACATCCTGCACTGCCATAGGATCCTGTAGAGAGTTCCCAGAAGAAGACCCTCACCAGATGCACCACTGGCCCTGGACTGTGTAATTTCTGGGCTCCAAAACTGTAAGAAATAAATTTCATTTCTATATAAATTACCCAGTTTCAGGTATTCTGTCACAGAAGACAGACTACTACAACATCTGTATCCCCAGCACTTAGAACCTTGTCATGCACATAGAAGCTGTTCAATAAATACTGAAATGAATGAATGACTGACGTGATGCAGCTTGTCTCACATACACCACACCAACTGCCACTTAAAGTTTTAAATCTCATTCTACAGGAAATAAAAGATAGGGCAATGAAGGAAGGCTTGTTAAAGGCTTACTTACTATCGGTCACTGCATGAGCTGCTTTGAATAAACTAGGCTCACACCAGCCCCTTTGGTAGGAGGTTGGAACATGCTGGCTGGTGGTGGTACAGTGGTCAGAACCTGGCTCTGCGCCAGGAGCTGTGTTCTTTGTGGTATAATATGAAATATATTTGGTCTTTGTCCCTGGTTCCTGTCGCAGAGCTCCTGAAACCCTTGGAATTTCCTGAGTGGTAGGTGTCTTTTGTTACTCATAATGAGTCCCTTTTGACAACATCTAAGTTTATGCTAATGAAGTGTCTTAGGCTGGGGCTCTTAAATATCCTCAGGATGGGGCCAGTCACCAGAAAGACCAAGTGATTACAGGGCTGGAACTTTTAGCCCCCCACAATCTCTGGGAAGAAGAGTGGGGCTGGAGATTAAGCTCCATAAAAACTCTTCAACAACAAGATTTGATGAGATTTTGGGTTGGAGAACATGTGGAGGTTCCTGGAGGATGGTGTACCCAGAGGGCCGTGGAAGCTCCATGCCCTTCGCCCACACCTTGCCCTGTGTACCTCTTCATCTGGCTGGCTGTTCATCTGTGTACTTTTTAAGATCCTTTATAATAAACCAGTTAATGTAAGTAAAGTGTTTCCCTGGGTTCTGTGAGCCATCCTGGCAAATCATTGAACCAGAGAAGGGAGGTCATGGGAACTTTGGTTGGTCAGAAGCACAGGTCACAACCTAGGGCTTGCGACTGGCATTTGGTGGGGAGGCAGACTTGTGGGGCTGGGCCCTTTTACTTGTGGGGTCTGACATTAACTCCAGGTAGAGAATGTCAGAATTGAGTTAAATTATAAGACAACCAGTTGGTATCTACTAGGGAATTGCTTGGTGTGTGGGAAAAAACCCCTACACATCTGGCCACAGAAGTGTTCTATGTTGTGAGAGTACAGGAAGAGAGTGTTTTTCACACACTTCCTACTGAACCTCAATACCACTAGAGTCAAGACTGAGTGTTCTAAAGAAATATTATTCTAAATAAGTTTTGTCACATTTATAAGTTGTAGTGGACTGGATTATGTTCCCCCCAAACTACCTGAAGCTTGAATTGTGTCCCCCAAGTTTTATGTATTAGAAACTTAGCCCCCACTATGACTCTTAAGAGAATGGGAAATCCTATTATGGTAATTAAAAGGTGGAGCCTTGAAGAGGTGATTGGATTGTAGG
>NW_007728075.1:11585-16363 GCF_000696425.1 Galeopterus variegatus | reverse complement strand
CAAACTACCTGAAGCTTGAATTGTGTCCCCCAAGTTTTATGTATTAGAAACTTAGCCCCCACTATGACTCTTAAGAGAATGGGAAATCCTATTATGGTAATTAAAAGGTGGAGCCTTGAAGAGGTGATTGGATTGTAGGACTGTGCAGTAGTGAATGGATTAATAGTGGTGGTCAGGGGCGTGGTTCTGAGGGCTTTAAAAGAAGAGGAGAGTCTGTCTTTCTCTCTGCTCTCTCTGCTTCCACCATCTTGCAATGTGAGACCCCTGGGTCACTGTCACCACCAGCAGATGGACTTTGGACTTCCCAGCCTCAGAAACTGTAAGCAATAAATTTTGTTTTCATTATAAATCACCCAATTCCGCATATTTTATAAGCAACAGAAAACAGACTAATACACAAGTCACTCATCTTTAGATATTTAGATAAGCAGTTGGAAAACTTCAGTCCGTAAGCCAAATTCAATCTGCCACCTGTTTCTGTAAATAAAGTTTTACTGGAGCACAGCCATGCCCATTCATCTACATACTGTATATGGTTGCTTTGGGCCATGTTATGGACTGAATTGTGTCCAAATTCCTATGTTGAAGCCCTAACTCCCAATGTGATGGTATTTGGAGACAGGGCCTTTAAGCAGGTATTTAAGGTTATATGAGATCATAAGGTAAGACCCTAATCTGATAGGACTGGTGTCCTGATAAGGAGAAGAAGAGGCACCTGAGATGTGCATACACAGAGAAAAAACCAGGTAAGGATGCAGCTAGAAGATGGCTTTTTGCAAGCCAGGAGGAGAGGCCTCACCAGAAACCAACCCTGATGGCACCCTGATCTTAAACTTTCAGCCTCCAGAACTGTGAGCATATAAATTTCTGTTGTTTAAGCCAGCCAGTCTGTGGTATTTTGTTGTTATGGCAGCCTGAGCTGACTAATACAGGCAACAGTGTCAGAGTTGAGTAGTTGTTAATAGATCATATAGTCAGCAAAGCCTAAGATACTCTCTAGCCTTTCACAGAAAAAGTTTGCCAACCCCTGATCTAAATGTTCATAGTTAGATGGGGGCCGTGGGCCAGCCCCACCCCTGCCCACAACCAGGCAAGCAGTGGAGCACACTACTGTGCCAGGGTCCTGAGATGGGGGCCAAGGGCCAGGTCTGGCCCCGCCCACAACAAGGCAAACAACAGAACATGCCAAACCCAAAGCAGTTAAGAAAATTCCTGAGGAGGCAGACCAATGCAGCAAAATACTTACCACCAAGCTCCACTCTCTGGAAGAGAAATCCAAAGCAATTAATTTAAGACACAACAGAAAACATATGCCAAATCCCCTCAGAGAAGAGAAGGCATTATATATCAGTCCTGAAAAATGAGCAAGTCTCAGAAAATGTCTGTCCTGTTATCATATGAGCTTTTCAATAAGTGCAGATGGAAAAGTCTTGAATAAAATTAACAAACTATAGAAATAATCCCTGAAGGTATAGTCTTAAGCCTTGATAAAATTAAACATCAACTGATAATAAACTGGGGAGAGGCTTACAGGGGTGCTGGAGTGCTGGCAATTTGCAGTTACGTGGCATCTGCTTTATAACTGTGTTAAAGAATACACACTTGTCACACAGTTTTGGGTATAGTAAGTTACACAATAAAAGAAAAAAGAGAGGGAGTGTTACTGTTTGAATGTGTCCCTCCAAAGCATGTGTTGGGAACCTCATTTCAATTGTAACAGTATTAAGAGATGGGACCTTTAAAACGTGATTGGACCATAGGAGCTCTACCCTCATAAATGGATTAATGCCATTATCACGGAAGTGTGTTCCTTATAAAAGGACAAGTTTGGCCCCCGATATGGGTTGTGTCCCCCAAGTTTTATGTATTGTTAGTAGTTTGATCCCCACTGTGACTGTTAAGAGGGTAGGAAATCCTATTATCCCTGTTATCATAATTGAAAGGTCGTACCAGGAGTGGGGTGTTGTTTATAAGAAATACTTGAAAATGTGGAAGTGGCTTTGGAACTGGGTGTTGAAGAGAGGTTGGAGGAATTTGGAGGTACAGGATAGGAAAAGCCTAGATGCCAGTGAGAAAAGTTTGGAACTTCTTAGAGACTGGTTAAGTGGTGGCAACCAGAATACTGACAGAAATATGGACTGTAAAGAACAATCTAAGGTGGTCTTCAAATGTAAATGAGGAGGGACTTACTGGAAACTGGGGCAAAGATCGCCCTTGCTATGAACTGGCAAGGAACTTGGCTGCATCCTGTTCATGCCCCAAAGCTTTATGGAATGTGGAACTTCAAGGTGCTGACCCAGGGTATTTAGCAGAAGAAATTTCTAAACAACAAAACATTCAGGAAGCTGCATGGCTACTTGCAACAGCCTATGCTGAGTTATGGCAGAAAAGACATGACATAAAGCCAGAATGTGTAATTAAAAGGGAAGCGNCACCCCTGCCCACAACCAGGCAAGCAGTGGAGCACACTACTGTGCCAGGGTCCTGAGATGGAGGCCAAGGGCCAGGTCTGGCCCCGCCCACAACAAGGCAAACAACAGAACATGCCAAACCCAAAGCGGTTAAGAAAATTCCTGAGGAGGCAGACCAATGCAGCAAAATACTTACCACCAAGCTCCACTCTCTGGAAGAGAAATCCAAAGCAATTAATTTAAGACACAACAGAAAACATATGCCAAATCCCCTCAGAGAAGAGAAGGCATTATATATCAGTCCTGAAAAATGAGCAAGTCTCAGAAAATGTCTGTCCTGTTATCATATGAGCTTTTCAATAAGTGCAGATGGAAAAGTCTTGAATAAAATTAACAAACTATAGAAATAATCCCTGAAGGTATAGTCTTAAGCCTTGATAAAATTAAACATCAACTGATAATAAACTGGGGAGAGGCTTACAGGGGTGCTGGAGTGCTGGCAATTTGCAGTTACGTGGCATCTGCTTTATAACTGTGTTAAAGAATACACACTTGTCACACAGTTTTGGGTATAGTAAGTTACACAATAAAAGAAAAAAGAGAGGGAGTGTTACTGTTTGAATGTGTCCCTCCAAAGCATGTGTTGGGAACCTCATTTCAATTGTAACAGTATTAAGAGATGGGACCTTTAAAACGTGATTGGACCATAGGAGCTCTACCCTCATAAATGGATTAATGCCATTATCACGGAAGTGTGTTCCTTATAAAAGGACAAGTTTGGCCCCCGATATGGGTTGTGTCCCCCAAGTTTTATGTATTGTTAGTAGTTTGATCCCCACTGTGACTGTTAAGAGGGTAGGAAATCCTATTATCCCTGTTATCATAATTGAAAGGTCGTACCAGGAGTGGGGTGTTGTTTATAAGAAATACTTGAAAATGTGGAAGTGGCTTTGGAACTGGGTGTTGAAGAGAGGTTGGAGGAATTTGGAGGTACAGGATAGGAAAAGCCTAGATGCCAGTGAGAAAAGTTTGGAACTTCTTAGAGACTGGTTAAGTGGTGGCAACCAGAATACTGACAGAAATATGGACTGTAAAGAACAATCTAAGGTGGTCTTCAAATGTAAATGAGGAGGGACTTACTGGAAACTGGGGCAAAGATCGCCCTTGCTATGAACTGGCAAGGAACTTGGCTGCATCCTGTTCATGCCCCAAAGCTTTATGGAATGTGGAACTTCAAGGTGCTGACCCAGGGTATTTAGCAGAAGAAATTTCTAAACAACAAAACATTCAGGAAGCTGCATGGCTACTTGCAACAGCCTATGCTGAGTTATGGCAGAAAAGGCATGACATAAAGCCAGAATGTGTAATTAAAAGGGCAAAACATTCAGGAAGCTGCATGGCTACTTGCAACAGCCTATGCTGAGTTATGGCAGAAAAGACATGACATAAAGCCAGAATGTGTAATTAAAAGGGAAGCGGAGCATAAAGATTTGGAAAATTTTCAGCCTGGCCATGTGGTAGAGAAGCAGAGAGCATTTTCAGAAGAAAAATGTAATGGTGCTAAAAAGATTAGTACTAAAGAAAGGGATTATCAGGAGAAAGGAAAAAAGGCCTTGAAGGTATTGCAGAAGCCTCTGGTGCCAACCCTTCCATTACAGACCCAGAGACCTAGGGAGACAGAATGGTCTCGTGGAATGGGCTTGAGGCATCCTCCACAGGCTCACTGCCCAGGGCCACCTCAGGATGCTGCTCCCCACACCAGCACCCCTGTTGCTTTAGCTGCTCCAGCCATGGCTAAATTGGCCCCAGGTGTGGCAGGACCCGCAGCTTTGGAAAATACAAGCTGGAAGCCTTGGCGGTGTCCACGTTGTGTTAGGTCTACAGGCTCACAGAATGCAAGAGCTATGAAGGCTTAGGAGCTTCTACTCTGATTTCAAAGGATGTACGGAAAAGCCTGGGGGCCCAGGGAGAGATCTGTCATGGGGTGGATTCAACCATAAAAGTTTTGCTAGAGTGATGCCAAGAGGAAATGTGGGGTTGGAGTTGCAGCAGAAAAACCCCACTAAGACCATGCCTAGTGGAGCCATGAGAGTGGGACCACCATGAAGACCTCAGAATTGTAGAGCTGCCAGCATGCAACACCAGCCTGCAAGAGCTAAAGCATCCCGTGAGACCAGGAAAGCCATAGAAGCAGAGCTTCCTGAGGACTTGGGGGCGCAACCTCCACACCAGTGTGCTGAGGATGTTGAACATAGAGTCAAGGTACATGATTTTCCAGCTTTGAGATTTAATGTCTGCCCTTCTGGGTTTTGGACTTGTTTGGGACCTGTTACACCCCCCCCTTCTTTTTTTTTTTTTTGGCCAATT
>NW_007728075.1:1514-11116 GCF_000696425.1 Galeopterus variegatus | reverse complement strand
GTCCCACCATTGTATCTTGGCAGTAGATAACTTGTTTTGATTTCACAGATGGGACTTTGAAGTTTGGACTTTTGAGTTGAAACAAGTTAAGACTTTAGGGATAGAATGAATGTATTTACCTGTGAGAAGGACAAAAACTTTTGGGGCCAGGGGCAGAATGATATGGATTGTGTCCTCTAACTTTTATATATTAGTAGCTTGATCCCCACTGTGACTGTTCAGTGGGTGGGAAATCCTATTATCATAATTGAAAAGTGGGGCCTTGAAGAGGTGATAAGATTCTGAGGACCATGACTACTGAATGGACTAAAAATGGGCATGGTTCTGAGGGCTTTAAAAGGAGAGTGCATTAGGGACTATTTCTCTCTCTGCTCTGACATTTCACAATGTGATATCCCGAGTTACTATAGTCACCACTAGGGCAAGACCCTCACCAAATTTGTTCTCTGGACTTTGGACTTCCTGGCCTCAGAAACTATACACAGTAAAATTTCATTTTCTCACAAATCACCCAGTTCCAGGTATTTTGTTATAAGCAACGGAAATGGACTTATACAGCCCCCTCTTGCTCGCTCTCCTGCACACTCTCCCTTTGCCCTTCTGCATGGGACGATGCAGCAAGAAGGCTCTCACCAGATGCAGCCCCTCAGTCTTGGACTTCCCAGCCTCCAGAACTGTGAGCCAGTAAATTTCTGTTCATTATAAATTACCCAGTCTCTGGTATTTAGCACAAAATGCACTAAGACAGAGAAAGAGACAAAGAGAGAAAGACATATATATAGAGAGAGTAGTAGGAACATATCAGGCTCAAAAAATGTTAGTTCTTTTGTCCTTTGCTTACTGTTCAACTTCATATACCCTAGCTGATGTAATCCTAAATTTCCAACTCTGTTGACTTTCCTATTAACCTTGGACAAGCCTGTCCCTCGGAGCAGACCATAATGCAGAGGTAAATGTGACAGCACTACCTTCAAAGATCTAACAAATGTCATAAGTTCAGACCCACTCCAGCAAAGGGAGATGAGCAGTGGAAGGGCAAACAGACGTTATTTAAGACCTGACATAGACTAAACAGAAGTGATGAGGAGCTGGGGAGAATGGTAGAAGTGTTACCTAAGTGTTAGTAATAGCATCATAAACCTGCACCCTGCTTCATTTAACTTTCCAAAGTACATACTCTCAAACATGGTACTTCACTTACTTCTCTCCTACAGTGCTGTGAGGTAATAGATTTTGTTCTCATATTGCTGATAAGGAAACTGAAGGTGCCTGGAGAGGCTGAGCCTTCTTCTGGTTAGGACAGAGCTGGATGCTGTTCTATGGGTGCGGGATGCAGGAAGCAGCAGAGCCGGGGCTCTAGGTCCCCAGCCACTTCCTGCTGGCCCTTGAAACATAACAATGCAGGTCCTCGTCCTTCAATAGTATGTCTCCAATCCTTCTGCCACTTGGGGCACTTAACAGATACTGCTTTGTATTATGGCTAATTCTCAGCTCTCTCTAAATGTTGTATTTTCTCAAGCAGACAATGAGCAGCTCAGAACAGATGTTGCAACCTGCCCTTTAGCACTCAAAGTATTACAAACCATGCCAGACACCACAGATTAGGTGCACTGCCATAATTATGCCAGCTAACACTACTAGGTGCTTTGAAGTGCTTTTAACTGTAATCACAACCCTCTGAGATAGGCATTACAATCATTCCCATTTTACAAAGGAGTACACTGAGGCTTACAGAATTTAAGTAACTTAGGTGATGTTACATAGCTAGTAAATTGTGAAACTGGTAATCCAGCAAGTGCAGTCTGGTTCCAGAGTCTGTACTCTTTAACTGCTCGACTGTTGCGTGTGTCTATGTGTGTATGTGTGTGTGAGAATTAAACTGAGCTTCCCTGAATGTTCTTCTGCCTATTTGTATTGCTATTATTTATATTTCTTCAAGCTCAGCTCATTTCCTGCCTCCTCCAAAAAGCCTTTCCAAACTATTTGGGGAAACTATTACATCCTTTTGAGAATTTCCATACCATTTCTTGCCTTCGCAACATAAAATAACAGTGTATAAAATCAGTATGAGGATAAATAATGTTGATGACAATGCTCATGTTGGTGATGATAACAGTCAATATTTGTTGAGCACTTCACTATTCCACGGACTTTACATGAATTCACTCATTTAATGCTCACACGTACCCTGGAAAGACATCCTATTATTTCATACTTTACGGAAGAGGAGGCTGAGGCTCAGGAGGCCCAGTGATTCACACAATGCTGCAGTCAATGACAGAATCAAGTTTCCAGCTCAGGCCATCTGGCTGCAGATTACCAGGACACTGACTTCCTAAGGCCTCTGAGGAAACCAATCTGCCCGCTGCCGACAGACACATCAGAGAGGGAGCCCCACCCACCTGCAATCATCCCACTGCAGCCCTGCCAGTCCACTTGCTGCCTCCCACAGATGTGTGTGGGCCCTGCCACCAGCTCTGTGACTGGACCAGGTCCAGAAGATTCCATTCTTGCCTCTGGTTTCCCCAGGTCCCAGCTACTAAGTCAACAATACCCAGGAAATCTAGAAAAGTGTTGTAAATAACAGAATATGGTATTTTTAATAGGGAAGGGGAAGAATAGAAAGGTGAGAAAGAGGAGGAAAAAAAGCATCCATCTCCATCCATGGAGAAATCCATCTGTCTTTGGATAATTTATAAAGAAATGAAATGTATTTCTTACAGTTTTGGATCAAAGTCCAGGGGGTGCATCTGGGAAGGTCCTTCTTCCAGGCGAGGACTCTCTGCAGAGTTCTGTGGAGATGCAGAGTATCACAGAGCAATAGGGCAGAGTGTGCCCTAACGTGCTGATTTGCTCTCCTTATAAAGCCACTAGCGCCACTCCTGTAATAACCCATTTATCCGTTAACCCATTAATCCATTAATCCATGGGTGGGTTAATCCATTCATGTGGGCAGAGCCCTCATGGTCCAATCACCTCCCAATGGCCCCACCTCTGAACACTGCCACACTGGGGATCAAGCTTCCACATGAGCTTTGGAGAAGACAAACATTCAGACCATAGCAGGCTTTTTTGCTGGGGAAAAAAAAATCAATTTGTTTCATCACACAGTGAATGCTTGCCATACTGACCCAGCATTCCAAAGAAAAGAAGAGGGAGCTCTGGAATGCCAAGAACATCAGGGAATCTTCATCATTCGGGAAGTGGCTACTCACCTGGACACACTGGACAGTCTCATCAGGAAAGGGAAATGGTTTCTTAGGAAGCACAGGGAGCCCACCCGGGTCCCATAAGCCTCCTTCCTAAGCCCAATATGAGAAGTTGACTTGGATCTACCCCATGTCAGTTCAACAGATATTTGTTGGCTGCCTACTATGTCCTAGGCACACTGACAATACAAAGATGGATGGAATTTCTGAAAATGTCACAGTCTTGTGGGGAAGACAGATACACAACAGGTAACCCTAATAGAGGTAAATGCTCACTGCCATCCAGGAGAGCACAAAGGTTCTAGCACATTGCTTCTTTTTTTTTTTTTTTCTTTTTTTGTGACTGGCAACAGATCGCAACCCTCAGTGTCGCGCCCGCACCTCGCTCAGCCAGTGAGCGGCCAGTCCGTATGTGGGATCCGAACCCTCGGCGGGAGCACCGCCGCACTTCCAAGCGGCCCCCCGAGCACATTGCTTCTGAAAGAGCTTTCAGTTTCTCAGTGGTACCCTGGAAAATAACTCTCAGGGTTTAGGGGCAGAGATTAGATAAGAGACGCTTCACCATCAACTGGGGTTAGGGGCAGTGAGCTGTGAAACCCTGGCTGAAAGGAGAGCCCAAAGACGTTTTAAGCAAGCAAAAGAGAAATTAAAATAAAAACAGGAGCTAAAATGCAGAAAAGCAAAGATCCAAGACAGGATGGAAAGCCCTACGTGGCCCTCCCCGAAGGACCTGGCCAGTAATGTGGACTGGAGGGGCTGCTTGGTGCAGTGCAGTCTGAGACATCAGGGAGGCTGCTCCCCACACGCCAACCCTCTTAGCTACACCAGCAGACACTTTGTTTTCTGTTTGTCTTCTTTCAATATGTGAACAACTCTGAGAGAGGTGCATGTGATGTTACCTTGTCCTTGGTCTGCATTAGTGTACGGCGCTTTGCTTTAGGGTCAGTAACGTCAGCAAGCAGAGGCAGGGTTTGGAACTTGAGGCCTGGAATGGACTGAATGTTTGTCCCACCGCTGCCCCGCCAGTTCGTGTGTTGAAATACTAACTCTCAAGTGACGGTATTTGGAAATGAGGCCTTTTGGGATGTAATTAGGCCATGAGAGTGGAGCCCTTGTGAATGGAATCAGTGCCCTTATAAGAGAGCCCCAAGAGAGCCCCCTCACTCTTTCCACCATGTGAGGACACATGAGAAGGTGGCCGTCTGCAACCTGGAAAAGGCCCTTCATCATCAGGGTCCAACCCTGCTGGCACCCTGATCCCAGACTTCCAGCCTCCAGACCTGGGAGAAATAAAGGTCTGTTGTTCAAGCCCCCAGTCTTTGGTATTTAGTAATGGCAGCTAGAGCGGACTAAGATGAGGCCCGAGGGCAGGAAGCAGGGGAGGACAGAAGGAAGGAGCTGCCCCCCGAGGCCTGGCCTAGCCACGTGTGACCTAACCCACTTCTTCATGAGTGATCTCCTCTCTGTCCTGGATCAAGCGCTCTTCTTCCTATCTGGCCATTCTCTATGTCCAGCTCACGTTGGCATTTTTGAGTGCTGCACCCCAGCTGCTCCTGACTGCCATGAATCCCACCTGTGGCTGTGTGCCAACCACCCTGACAGACCAGAGAAGTGGTACTTTTTCTGCCAACCAGCTCAGCCTTGGCTTCTGACCAACCCCTTCTGGCCCAGGCCACTCTCCTACAGCACACCTGCTGGACCAGACCAGCACTCCCCACCACATACACGGGGACTGCTGAATTCTCGCTGGCTGCACTCAGCATCGCTGTCTGCTCCTTTTCGTCACCTTGTCACTCTCCAAGATGGCTCTCTAGAGCTTCTGACCCACAGTGAACTCTCCCTCCTCACACCCCCTGTAACATTCACTTTAGCAAAACCTTGCACAAAGGGATGCCTTCCAAAGACACAGTTCACACACCTGCGTAGTCTCAAGTCAGAAGCCCCATGTCTTAAGCCACTTGACCTTGAGTATCACACATGTGGATTGTGCTGTCCATGACCATTTTTAACTGCAACCATACACTGACCCCTAGATTACACCCCTCATCCCGTGGGAGTTTTAGTTTCCGACTCTCTGTCATCTCTCCCCAACACTAATCTTGTCTTAATTCTTGACACTTTCAATATCCTCCTACATAGTTCTTTGTGTCAAACTCTGTGTTGAATACTCTACAAATATCTCATTTAATCTTCACGACAACCCATATCTCAAAAAGGAAGAAACAAAGTTACAAAAAGCAAGCAATTTGGCCAAAACCACGCTGTTAGATACTCTACAAATATCTCATTTAATCTTCACGACAACCCATTTCTCAAAAAGGAAGAAACAAAGTTACAAAAAGCAAGCAATTTGGCCAAAACCACGCTGTTAGTTAGTGGTGAAGCTAGGATGCCAGCTTGTGTTCTTGACTACTATGCTGTGTTGCCTCCCACAGCAAAAAAAAAAAAAAGAAGAGGTAGAAAAATATCTACCTTTTCTAAGGACAAGGCAGAGAGGGCTTGAGGATTTCTTCACACTTCTTTCACTGGCCCCGGTCTTCTTTCATATCTCCAATTCAAGTTATTGCCTTCTATTATTAGTTAACACCTTTGACTGTATTAAAACTTGTGGGCATACAAGGATGATCCCTATAATCTGGGAAGACAGAGCTGGATTTGCAAGCAAATGGACATAGGTGCAAATCCTAGTTCCACAATTAATGAGCTTAATAACCTTGGCAAAGGACATCATCCCCCCTCCCCCCAAGCCTCTGTTTCTGAGGCAATAGAGGGTAGTGCTGAATAGCACAGGCTGTGGCATTAGGCTGACCTGGATCCTAATCGCAGATCTTCCACCAACTGTGACCCTGAGCAAGTTAGATAAATCTCAGGTTTCTCATCTTCCAAGAGTTTTCATAGGCAATTGTGAAGAGTAAATGAGATAGTGTCGTTACAGCCTAAGAACCTCTGCATAAGCATAAGCATTATTCACAATAGCCAAGACATGAAATCAACTTAAGTGTCCATGGATGAATGGATAAAGAAAATGTGACATATATACACAATAGAATACTATTAGCCCTATAAAAGAAGGAAATCCTGCCATTTGCAATATCATGGATAAATCCAGAGGACATTATGCTAAATGGAATAAACCAGACATGGAAAGCAAATGCCATATGATCTCACTTATATGTGGAATCTAAAAAGGTTGAACTCACAGAAACAGAGTAGAATGGTGGTTACCACAGGCTGGGGCACACACAAAATTTCAATTACACAGGAGGAATAGATTCTAGAGATCTATCGTATATCATGATGACAATAGTTTCAATAATATATTATACTTGAAAATTACTAAGAGGGTAGATTTCGAGTTCTCACCACAAAAAATAGCATGTGAGGTGTTGTTTTAGTCCATTTGTGTTGCTTATAACAGAATACACAGAACTGGGTGATTTATACAGAAAATGAAATTTATTGCTTATAGTTTCTGAGGCTGGGAAGTCCAAAGTCCATCTGGTGTTGGCAACAGTGACCCAGGGGTCTCACATTGCAAGATGGCAAAAGCAGAGAAAGAGCAGAGAGAGACAGACTCTCCTCTCTTTTAAAGTGCCCGACCACCATTTTTAATCCATTCACTACCGCATGGTCCTACAAACCAATCACTTCTTCAAGGTCCCACCTTACAATTACCATAATAGGATTTCCCACCCTCGTAGCTCGAAGATCACGGTGACCCATTCGCACAGCAGAGGAAAAAGGGAGGAATGTAAGGATAATATAAGGATACTGTAGGGACTCGAATGTAAGGATACCATGGGCACTCAAGCGGAGGGGGAAAAGCATTCCCTAGCAATATGGCGCCCTTCCGGGTTCTTCTCTGCAGTAAACAAGCCCGTTGGCGCCAACACCCAAGCCCACCCACACCAAACCTCAGCCAGTCACAAGTCAAGGCTCACCTCCTGCCCAGCCCCGTCCAATCAGCTACCGCCCCGTCCACCCCCTATCCAAATGCAGCTCCCTACAAATGTACGCGCAGTCCTTGAATAAAGCGGAACTTCTCTGGCGAACTGTTAGCCTGGGTCTCGCGTGATTCTTTCGTCCGTGCGCCCCTTTATTTGGTGCCGAAACCCGGGAAGGAGTTCACCCTGCGCCAGGGGACTCCTTCCTCGGACCTCCTCTGACTCCTCCGTGACCCCCCCTCGTCTATTTTCTCCGGCTCTGACTTCCTTCACCCACCACTGGCTCATCCGTTAGGTAAGCCCCCTTTTCCTTTTGTCAGGCTTGTAGATTATTTAGACCTTCACCCTAATCATATTCCCCCGGGCTCCAGAGGCTAAGCCCCCATTCCTCTCTCTTTCTCTCACTCCTTTTAACCTTCCTCCTACCGGGTCCAGGACCCCTGCCATCCATCAAAACCCTAGAGCACTAGGTCCCTCCGGCTCCAGGCACAGTTGTCTCCGGGAAGCGAGGGTCTAGGTGACGACCTACACCCCCTTCCTTTCTGGGTTCATCCTTGAACCCATCTCCTGGGAATGGCACGACTCATTGGGGACGCCCTCTGAGTTCTGTCCTTCTCATCCGGCCGGAGGGCTCATTCTAATCCTCCTTTTAAACCTTCTCTCTCTCTCTAATCCTCTTCAGAATGGGAGCTTCTGCCTCCTCCCTCCGGGATGATTCGTCCTTACAATGTCTCTTAAACAACCTTACCACCCTATCCCTCAAGCCTGACATTAAACCCAANCAATTACACAGGAGGAATAGATTCTAGAGATCTATCGTATATCATGATGACAATAGTTTCAGTAATATATTATACTTGAAAATTACTAAGAGGGTAGATTTCGAGTTCTCACCACAAAAAATAGCATGTGAGGTGTTGTTTTAGTCCATTTGTGTTGCTTATAACAGAATACACAGAACTGGGTGATTTATACAGAAAATGAAATTTATTGCTTATAGTTTCTGAGGCTGGGAAGTCCAAAGTCCATCTGGTGGTGGCAACAGTGACCCAGGGGTCTCACACTGCAAGATGGCAAAAGCAGAGAGAGAGCAGAGAGAGACAGACTCTCCTCTCTTTTAAAGCGCCCGACCACCATTTTTAATCCATTCACTACCGCATGGTCCTACAAACCAATCACTTCTTCAAGGTCCCACCTTACAATTACCATAATAGGATTTCCCAGCCTCTTAACAGTCACAGTGGGGGCTAAGTTCCTAATACATAAAACTGAGGGGACACTGTAAGGATAATGTAAGGATACTGTAGGGACTCGAATGTAAGGATACCATGGGCACTCAAGCGGAGGGGGAGGGGGAAAAGCATTCCCTAGCAATATGGCGCCCTTCCGGNTGCTGAGGGGGTCGTTAGGGTACATTTTCCCTTTTCATTAGCCGATCTCGCCCAGCTAGAAAGGAGATTGGGGTCCTTCACCACCGACTCCTCTACTTACATTAAAGAATTCCAATGGGTCATTCAGGCATACAGTCTCACACATCACGACATCTATATGCTCCTGGCCAACACCCTCCTTCCTGAAGAACACGACTGTGTCTGGGGCGCAGCTCGGGGCCATGCAGATGAAATCCACTGCACAAACCCTGCCCTCCCCACTGGCCCCCAGGCAGTCCCCGAACAGGATCCACATTGGGATTATAACACGCCACAGGGAATTCAGGCCAGAGATCACTTTAGTTCTTGCCTCCTGGCCGGTTTTAAAAAGGCCGCTCGTAAAGTTGTTAATATCCAGAAAGTCCAGGATGTTCTCCAAAAAAAGGAAGAAACCCCATCCAAGTTCCTTAATCGCCTAACTCAGGCTCTCCAACAATATGCCAACCTAGATCCCACCTCAGAGGACGGATGCCACGTCCTTATGACATACTTTTTGGCTCAATCCTACCCCAACATCAAGGCTAAACTAAAAAAACTGGAACAGGGCCCTGCTACTTCCCAGACTAAAATTTTATCAGTGGCCTTCAAGGTCTTTCATAATAGGGAGAAGGAACGAGAACGGGAAAAGGCACAGCACAAACCAAAGGCTGATCTGGCCAACCTCCAAATGCTGGCCAAAGTAATTACTCAGCCTTCTAAGGGCCCTTCCAGGCCCTCCGCCTCCAAAGCTCCCCCTGGTGCCTGTTTTAAATGTGGCAAAGAAGGTCATTGGTCAAGGAATTGCCCCTCACCCAGAAAGCCCACTAAGCCATGTCCTAGGTGCCAAGAAATGGGGCATTGGGGCTCCGACTGTCCACTCACCTGAAGGGGTGACTGGCCTAACAAGCCCCAGCCATCCCGGGCACCTCAAGCACCTCTGGTGGGACTGGCTGAAGACGAAGAAGACTGATGGGGCCCTGGCTCCTTCCCGACCATGACCATCACAAAAAGCGAGCCCAGGGTGACTATTGTCATGGATG
>NW_007728075.1:0-532 GCF_000696425.1 Galeopterus variegatus | reverse complement strand
AACCACACTTAACATTTCTCCTATAGTCGGGGTAGGAGGAAAGCATATATACCCCCGCAGAACGCCTCCACTGACTTGCCATATTGAAGGCGTTCCTTCTCCTTTTTCCCACTCATTTCTGGTCATGCCTCAATGTCCCATTCCCTTATTGGGTCGAGACATTCTCGCTCAGCTACATGTCTCCATTTCCATATTTCCCCCGTCTCCTACAACCCCTTTCCTATTAGCACTCCTCCCTGAAAGTGATCAGAAAACATACCCTTCTCTATTACATCCTGTAAACCCTATTGTGTGGGACACCACTACACCTTCCTCTGCACATTGTGTTCCTATTACGATAAAACTAAAAGATCCCTCCAAGTATATAAATCAATCTCAGTACCCACTCAGCACCACAGTACTTTGTGGACTCCAACCCATTGTCAAAGATCTTCTCAAAAAGGGTTACCTTCGCCGCACCCACTCACCATTCAACACCCCCATCCTGGCAGTAAAAAAACCAAGCAGGTCTTACCGACTAGTCCAAGACCTC
>NW_007728074.1:310181-337953 GCF_000696425.1 Galeopterus variegatus | reverse complement strand
TAATAATCAACCACATTGTATATTGACAAAATAAAAATTTAAAGGAAAATAAATAAATAAAAATAAAACATTGGATGAAAAAAAATAATAAATTAGACATGAGTAAATCAATACATGAACTGCTCCCCTCCAAATGTTGAAAGTCATTCCAGATTCTTTTGATTCCAACTGTAGTCATCCCTCCACATTTGAGGATTCAACTAACCAGGGGTTGAAATATTTGGGGAAAAATATTCACAATGTTCCAGAAAGCAAAAGTTGAGTTTGCCACACGCCAAGTACCATGTTGAATCCACACAAAGTGACGGTAAGCATTGTATTAGGTATTATAAGTAATCTAGAGATGATTTAAAGTATATAGGAGGATGTGCATAGGTTATGTGCAAATACTACACCACTTTATATTTGGGACTTGAGTATCTGTGGGGTCCTAGAACCAATCCCCCAGGATACCAAGGGATGACTGCACTGTGCCTTTGCAGATAACCCTAGCATTGCCTGGCTATTCTCACATCAGGTTGAGGAGGAGAGGACTTCCCCCTACCAGGCTTACAAAATGTTAAAACTGCAAGGATGAAGGCTATAATGCCAATGCTTTCTCTAAAGGGGTTAAATCCTAGAGCCATGAACTGGCCATGTTGTTGCCTTTGGATAAGAGCATAGGAGAGAGTGCAGGTGGAAACCTGCAGCAGGTGTGCAAGGAGCTCTACTGCTTGTGTGACTCTTGAAGGGATTCGTAAGACACTTTCTCTCTGTTTGCCTTTCAATGTTTTAACCAAATTTTGGACTCTGCAAGTCAGTCTGGCCAGCTGTGGCCTTGGGTGGAGGTAGGCATCAGTTTCTACATCTGCCAAGTAAGGGCGTTAGAATTGCTAATTCTGTGATCCCTTCCACTCTAACATCCTCTTTCCTAGAAAGTCACCTTTGCGGGCAGCTTGACTGTTTACTTTTCAAAATTTGAGAGGAAAAAAAATTTGTAGAACACCTTATAACCTCCTTAGGCTACTTCAGTGAACATAATTATCTCTAACTCCTTTGAGAGTAATGCCACCCATCCCCCTCCCTACCACCGTCATTGCATAGCCTCCAAGCACTCTCCCACATCCAGTCTCCCGTCTTCTTCTCCACGGCAGCCCTGCCTTCATCCTGGCAGGGTGTCCATGTGGATTTTGTGTTTCCTTAGTTTGGATGCTTGATGGTCTTCCACAAAGGATCTCATTTCTCTGGCTTTCACTGGGAAGTGGCATGGGGTTGAGGAAAGGGCTTTGGACTCTGACAGACCCAGTTTCCTTCCTGGCTCAGTCATTACTGGCTGTCTGACCTTGGACAAGTTACTTAACCACTCTGAGCTACAGCTTTATTTTCCTTTTAAATGGTAACAGTGATATAACTACCTCAGAGAGGTGTTGTAGGAATTAAGTGAGGTAATATACAAACAGAATGGAGCCCTAGAACACAGTAGGTCCAAGACAATATGTCAGTTTCCCACTCTGATATTCTCTCTCGCTAGCTAGCTACCAACAGAGAGAGAGAGAAACCTGACTGATGCAGGTATTTTACTAAACAAAATGGTTTCTCCTTAAAATGTATCCTGCCACCAATTTCCCCCTCACTGGTACTCATTTTATATATATATAAAATTCACAGCAATTATATTGGTCATTACCATAGGTGGGACTATGAATAATTTTTTCCTTCTCCATCTGCCAAATACAGTCAGGCACTGTATAACAACATTTAGGTCAATGGTGGACTGCATATACTATGGTGGTCCCATAAGATTATAATACTGTATTTTTACTGAGTCTTTTCTATGTTTAGATACACAAATACTTGCCATTGTGTCACAATTGCCTATAGTATTCAATACACTAACACACTGCACAGGTTTGCAGCCTAGGAATGTAGAAGGCTACACCATCTAGATTTGTGTAAGCACAACACTCGGATGTTTGCATGTAGTGGATTGAATTTATGTCCCCCCCAAACTCACTGAGGCTTCAATTGTCTCCCAAGTTTTATGTATTAGAAACTTGTCCCCCATTGTGACTGTTAAGAGGGTGGGAAATCCTATTATGGTAATTGAAAGATGGAGCCTTAAAGAGGTGATTAGATTGTAGGACCCTGCAGTAGTGGATGGATTAAAAATGGTGGTCAGGGATGTGGTTCTGGGAGCTTTAAAAGAAGAGAGAATGTCTCTCTTTCTTCCTCTCTCTCTCTCTGCTCTCTCTGCTTCCACTGTCTTGCAATGTGAGACCCCTGGATCACTGTCACCACCACCAGATGGACTTTGGACTTCCCAGCCTCAGAAACTGTAAGCAATAAATGTTGTTTTTCTTTATAAATCACCCAGTTTCAGGTACTTTGTTACAGCAACACAAAAAGGACTAAGACAGAAAATTGGTACCAGAAAAGTGGGGTGTTACTTGGAAATGTGGAAGTGGCTTTGGAACTGGGTGTTGAAGAGAGGCTGGAGTAATTTGGAGGAACGGGCTAGAAAAAGCCTAGATGCTGATGAAAGTGAAGACAAGAAAACCAGGGAAGATTTAAAACTTTTTAGAGACTGGTTAAATGGTAGTGAGCAGAATGCTGACAGAAATATGGACTGTAAAGATCATTCTAAGGAGGTCTCAGATAGAAATAAGAAGGAGTTTATTGGAAACCAGGGCACAGATCACCCTTGCTGTGCTGACAAGGAATTTGGCTGCATTCTGTCCATGCCCTAGGACTCTGTGGAAGTTGGAATTTAGGAGTTGTGAACCAGAGTACTTGGCCAAAAAAATTTCTAAGCAGCAAAGCATTAAGGAAGCTGCATGGCTACTTCTAAGAGCCTACTCTGAGTTATGGCAGTAAAGGCATGACATAAAGCCAGAATTTAAAATGGAAGCAAAGCATCAAGATTTGGTAAATTTGGAGCCTGGCCATGTGGCAGAGAAGCAAAAACCAATGGTACTAAGATTAGTACAAAGGAAAGGGATTATCAACAGAAGGAGAAAAAGGCCCTGAAGGCATTGCAGAAGCCTCTGGGGCCAACTCTTCCATTTCAGGCCCAAAGACCAAGGGAGACAAAATGATCTTGGCGAACAGGCCTGAAGTGCCCTCCACAGGCTCGATGCCCAGGGCCACCTCAAGAAACTGCTTCCAGTACCCCAGCTGCTTTGATTCCAGCCATGGCTTAATTGGCCCCAGGTATGGCTTGGACATACAGCTTTGGAAAATATAAGCCGGAAGCCTTGGCAGTATCCACGTAGTATTAGGTCTGCAGGCTTGCAGAATGCTTGCAGAATACCCTGATTTCATAGGATGTATGGAAAAGCCTGGGGGCCGAGGAAGAGATCTGTCACAG
Source organism: Galeopterus variegatus (assembly GCF_000696425.1). Lineage (NCBI taxonomy): Eukaryota > Metazoa > Chordata > Mammalia > Dermoptera > Cynocephalidae > Galeopterus > Galeopterus variegatus. The sequence continues at coordinate 334,607 of NW_007728074.1, read as the reverse complement.
GGGTAGAGTCACTGCAGATAACCTTCACTAGAGCAATGCCCAGTGGAAACGTGGGGTAAGAGTTGCAGCAGAGAAACCCCATCAGTGACATACCTAGTAGAGCCATGAGAGTGGAACCGCCATGTAGACCCCAGACCTGTGGAGCTACCAGAATGGAACCCCAGCCTAGGAGAGCTGAAGTATGGACTGCAACCAGGAAAGCCATAGGAGTGGAGCTGCCTAAGGACCTGGGGACCCAAGCCTGCACCAGCTTGCAGAGGAGGTCGAACATGTAAGTCAAGGTACCTGATTCACCAGCTTTGAGATTTAATGCCTGCCCTGCTGGGTTTCAGACTTGTTTGGGACCTGTTATTTCTTTCTTTTGGCCTATTTCTCCCTTTTGGAATGGGAATATGTACCCTACGTTTGTCTCACCATTGTATCTTGGAAGTAGATAACTTGTATTGATTTCACAGATGGGACTTTGAACTTTGGACTTCTGAATTAAAACAACTTAAGACTTTGGGGGTGGAATAAATGTATTTGTATGTGAAAAGGACATGAGTTTTAGGGGGCAGAAGTGGAATGTACTGAATTGAATTGTGTCCCCCCAAAACTCACTGAGGCTTGAATTGTCTTCCAAGTTTTATGTATTAGAAACACCCCCCGCCCCCGTGACTGTTAAGAGAGTGGGAAATCCTATTATAGTAATTGAAAGATAGATCCTTAAAGAGATAATTGAATTGTAGGACCGTGAAGTAGTGGGTGGATTAAAAATAGTGGTCAGGGGTGTGGTTCTAAGGGCTTTTAAAGAAGAAGAGAATCTGTCTTTCCCTCTCTCTGCTCTCTCTGCTCCCACCATCTTGCAATGTGAGATCCCTGGGTCACTGTTGCCACCACCAGATGGACTTTGGACTTCTCAGCCTCAGAAACTGTAAGCAAATAAACTTCATTTTCTTTATAAATTACCCAGTTCCACGTATTTTGTTATAGCAACACGAAACGGTCTAATACATCACACAATGACAAAATCACCTAATGGTGCATTTCTCAGAATGTATCTCTGTCATTAAGCAATGCATGACTGAATCCTATAATGCTGGTTTTACTTTTATAATGATTTTTTTAAAGGCTCTCTATGGCTTATAAACTTAATCACTAATCCTAAACTTGATCTATTATAAATATTTTTGTTAAATAAAAAGAGAAGATATCCTACATTTGAGAATCTGAACTAAGTTCACAAATGACCAAATGTTCATTCTTACCTTTAAAAAAATAAGAAACCAGGGATGCAGTGGTTTAAGCCAATCAGCCTGGCCATGCTTCAGTCCATTCTCTTGCCCTTGGTTTATAAATTTCCCCCAGGCCTAGAAACATTTAGTGTTGGGGATTTGTGACTGCTCATTGATAAGAGAATTTCCAAATACTCTGTCATGATTTGGAACCAGAGCTTCAGCCTTCCATTCCAGATGATCTCCAGGTTCTTGTAGACAAGCTTATGTAAAGTGTGTGCTCCATGCTCCATCTCTTACCGGAATGAATGATTTGTGGAAACAGCCATTTAAGACCACTCACTGACTATACACAGCATTTCCCACTAGAGACGACCACTCTGGGAATACCTTCTCCACCTAAATGCCTATTTTGCCTAAAAAACATATCATGGGCATATCAATTTATTGGCATGTGTACCTCCTTTTTAACCTCAAGAATTACTAAGTTACTACTTCTGAAAAGAACACTCTCAGTAAATGGAACGACATGGGCATGTCTGGATGAAAATCAGTCTCTCTCCACCCTGTTCCCTTGAACATGTTACCAGGCCAGAGTGGTAGAACCGAAAGACAGCTGTGTTATGATCTTTGTTTTATTATTTTTTTCTTTTGGTATATAGATAACGTAAAACATGAGTAGGAAGTCTGGTATCTGGAAAAACACTGAGTCATGGGGATGGGCAGATTCCATGTGAAGAGAAGTGGGTGACAGAAAGCTGGGGGTCTCTCCCTTTCCCTGTTCTATCTCCTGGCCTCATAAAGAGAAAGAAAAGATCATGGGCCTGGCTCTGCTAGGCAGTGGAAATCCAAAATGCTGGGCACTCACTGGAGCTCTGTAAATATTTGTGGAATGAGTGACTAAGTGTGTGGCAAACTGTTCCCACCCTACAGGGCCTCCTGCTTTGCCCCAACCATTCAGGCTCAGGTACAAGAACACAGCCTGCATTGGATTTCATGAGGAATTTGTGCCACTCCAGATACTACTAGAAGATGCATAATCTTTTTCAGGCCTCCCAGTTGTCACTGAAAGGCCAAGGGCAAGAATTTGAGCAGTAAATCAAAGCATGTGTAAGACAGAGTGACACAGTCTGGGTATGGATAATGGTATGTGGTCCCTTGAACTCCTTGAAGGAGATATGACAGTATGTGCATCATGGTTTCGTACAAAGATGGCTGAAGAGACAGTGACTCAATCCTCTGGTTGCTGGCCGCCTCTTGTCTGGATCATGGCAGGAGAGCACGCTCCCTTGACACCTAGAGCTGCCCCTAGACTAGAGGCAGTGGAAGTAGCAGCGACCAACTGGAGAGTTGGAGGAGTGGGAGCAGAGGACATATAGGCCCACAGTCCCCTTGCTGTGACCTGGAGATCTCCTGTTGCCAGAAACCTTAAGCTGGGCCCTGGCCCCCAGCCACAGTTTCAACCCCACCAACTCGGCTTTCTTTTGTTTCACAGAGAATTTCCTGTGCACAAAAGATAGCTCAAAAAAACAAAACAAAAAAAAAAATAAAATAAAATAAAATAAATAAAAAGAGAAAGTTAAACCACTGTTGGTTTAAACCACTAATCAAATCTTTTGCTTTACAAATTTAGGAAATAAAACTAGGCCCTAGGACTAAATGTTTCGTCCAAGATTGAGAAACCAGATTGAAACTGAGCTAACTGAGCTAGAAACCAGATTGAAACTGAGCTAACTGAGCTAGCACCAAAACCCATTCTCCTGTTTCACAACTCCCAGTCCTCCTCACTAGCTCCCACCCAGCTCCATTAGTTGAGGAAACTGAATTGAGGGGAGGGGGCTGCACTCAGGCATTGCTCACCTCTACACATGGATTCCACCACGGGGAAAGCATAAAATCATACTATATGTGGGAAAGTGTGTCCTAAACTACTTAAATTTAGTCATTCCACAAATATTTATCAAGCACCTACTGTGTGCTAGGAAAACCCTGGAGACACAGCTGCCCCTGCCCTCATGGAACTGACTGTCTTGAAAATACTGACCCTCATCAGATTTTTTAAAAATGAATACTTATGCGAATAAATACATCATATTATATATAATTACAAAGCATGCTATGAAAGGCAAAGTATAAGTTGCTGCAAGAGCATAAAATAGGAGGACCTGACCAAGCCTAGGGGATTATCAGTGAGGGTTTTCCTGAGGGACTGACTGACATTAGGGCCAAGATCAGAAAGAGGTCCAAGAGTTAACTCGGTAAATAATCATCATTAATCTTTATTGGGTACTTACCTTGAGTCAGGCTTCACTTGCTGCATTAACTTCTTTAATCCTCCCGACAACCCTATAAAGTAGGTACTGTTATTTCTTCCGTTTTACAGATGAATAAACCAAAGCAAAAAGATGTAACTAATTCACATGTAGTCCTCTGGCTCCAGAAGTTCTTAACCCATGTGTGAAGACTCCTAGACACGTGGGTGTGGTCTAGGAATGAGAAGAGGCTAAGATTACTGAAGGGCAGAGCTGATGAGATAAGAAAAGGCCACATCACCTAGGTCTTACAGGTCATGATATTCATGTTACGAATTTTAGTGTCTTTCCTAAGGTCAGTAGGAAATATCCAAAACCAGGGAGTATATGATCATACTTATGTTTTAGAAAGATCGCTAAGTCTGCTGTGTGGAGACTGGATTAGAAAGAAACAAAGAAGGCTGGCCCGGTGGCGCACTGGATAGTGCGCTGCTTGGGAAGCGCAGCGGCGCTCCCGCCCGAGGGTTCGGATCCCACATACAGACCGGTTCCCGCTCACTGGCTGAGTGAGGTGCGGGGGCAACACTGAGGGTTGCGATCCATTGCCGGACACGGAAAAAGACAAAAAAAAAAAAAAAAGAAAGAAACAAAGAAGAGACATACCAGTTAGAGGGTTGTCACTGTAACCCACGCATGAAATCATGGTGGCCAAGCTGTGGCTTGTCTAAGGAGATGTAGAGAAGTAGACAGATAAAAGCAGTGTCTGATGGGAGTGAGCACTTCTAAGTAATTTAAAAGAGTGACTTGAGTCCCTTAGAAACAGTAATTTGAAATATTCTAATTATCAATTACGTTTATCAAGTCAGAAGTTATTAAAACAGTTCCCATATAGTTAAAACCACAGCACGGACTGCCTTTAAATATTCTATAATTCAGCCACGCCAAAGGCCTGCCTCCTGGAGCCTCTGCCTGTTACCATGTGACACTCAGAGAGCAGTTGTCCAGCACCTGGGATCACCATTCCTTGGCTCTGGGAGGTTCCTTTAGGCACCGCATGATGCTAGAAAATGCCTCATTTACCAACTCAGATGTCAGTCCACAACTCCATGGCCCCTCCTGGTATGGTTCCTGAACTAATTATTGGCTAGGTGACTGGAACAGAGTTCTGGTGAACAATTTCTCTCTTGTCAAAATGACAAGTTGAGTTTCCAAAGACAGATGTGTGGCTCTGTGTGGAGAGAATATTTTAGGCATGAGTATCTTTGGCTGGATAGCATGGAATGGTATGGAAAATATGAAGCTCTGGATTGCTTTCTCTGCCAATGGTTTTCTGGGATTTCCAAGTTGTGGGGAGCAGAGAGAGTTCACCTGTGGAGGAGGCAGAGATTAGCCAAACTAGACCAGTTATTGCCCCAGCCACGTGAGTGGCACCCTCTTTGTTCATGATTAAGTCCATTTAAGATGCCGATGACACATCTTTTGTTCTAACAAAAGGAAAATTACGGCCTTTCCAAACTGGGGGATGTTCCCTGTCAGATGGGAGCTGGGAATTGCTAGCTTCTGTTGCAGAATGCATGCTGATCTGACGAGGCATTTGGCCACATCATTTATTCCTAATTATTACATTCTGTTTAAATTCAGACATTTTTATGGAAGTCAGAAAAATAAAGGCTAAAAAAAGTAAGGCTTGTCATTCTCTTGGGTTTACAGGAAACTGCCACACCTGATTTCTGCTACTAATTAGTGCTTTTTCCTCCTGGACGGGGTGTTTTTGCCACCTTGTGGACATTTCTGGAACTGCACCTTCTCAAGCATATCTGCGCTCAGAGGAGGAATAGACAGAGGCTGGGAGGGGTCTGCCCCTGGTCCCTTGAAGTAAAGACCAGACTCCAGGTTTGTCCAAATTAGGACCAGCACAGAGCAGAATGAGGATGATTAGAGTGTGAACCTTCTCTGCCACTCTGCCATGCATCAGATCGTCTGCTGCCATCACAATCAACATCTCGACATTGAGGTCATACACTGCAGATGGAGGTGGAACGAGACTCTTGCTGGATCTCAAGTCAGGTGCTTTTGTAATAGTAAAGTTCCAAGACTTTTTCTTTTCCCCAGAGGGAACCAGAAAATGGGATATTAAGGTTGGCAACAGCTTGCCCTGCTTGTGAAGTGCTGGTATTTGCAGTACTTCTTTCTGCCCTGTAGTTATTGAGCTGAAAGGGGGCTTCTCTTGGCATAGCAGCATGGCAGGAGTGGGTTCATTAAAACATGCCATCCCACTGTGTCTTAGGTGAGGAAAGAAGCCCAGAAAGAGCTTGGGACACAAAAGTGCAAACCTTGGGTTTGCATTTGATTTGGTTAAGTGGCCTTTGGCAACCAGCTTACAGACGATGAGAATAACACATGGTAGGCTGTGGTGGATAGTGAAGAGAACACAAGCTCCAGTGCTTCACAACCCTGCTTTTCAATCTGCTCCCCATCACATACCAACTGTGTGATCTTGGGCACTGTGCCTATGACAATCAGTCTCCTTGTCTGTAAAGTACAAATAATAATAGGATCTGTCTCATAAGAAGCTTGAAGAACTAAACGAGATACAGCCCAGGGCCTGGCTTGTGGCTGACTTTCATAACTGGTCCATGTGTGTAACCAACATGTACTGAAGTTCTCTGGAGCCTCTGTAAGTATCCATCAGGAAGGACTTGTCATGGGTGTAGTGAGGGAGGTGATGGAAACATCAGTAGGGTCAAGGGTATCTGTTCCATATTCTGTGATTTGAAACATCCTGAACAATGTCATTGTCTCTGTGAGGTGAGACATGAACCACAGTGGACCTGAGGGAGGGATACAGTTAAAGAACTTAAATGTGACAAGTGATTAGAGGCCAGGCTCCATGCTCCCTGTGAGGCCACGCACCCACTTCTTGCAGGCAGTGGTGGGGTGGGCCTCCAGCCTCTGGGTGAGTGGCTCCCAAGCTCTCCCCAAGGCCCCCTTCAATACAGAGGCCTGCAGGACCTGACTGGTATGACAGCTAGATGGGATGGGTAGTGCGTGATGCTCGGCCCCCAGGGTGATTGTGGCTCTTCCAAAAGGCACCTGAGGGGATGCAGAATTTAGCAGCAAAACCAAAGGACAGCTCTTTGTCATTTCTGCTCATCTTCTGTTAGATTCTAAGCTATGGAGTATGTGTCCAGGGTTTCTAGAGATTGCCATCACTTTATAAGGAAAGAAACATACATTTACTGAGCAACTACTTTGTGCCAGGCAACATGCTAAGAGTTTAGACATTTGACCCTTTCAGCAGCCCTGTGAAATAGGAATTGTTATTTTGCCCATTGCTGGCAAGGAAACTGAAGTACAGTAAAGTGAAATGGCTTGGCTAATCCACAGCTAGTGAGAACAGAGCCAGGGTCAGGACAGAGGTAGGATAATCTTAGCAGTATTCCATCTTTATGTGCCTCACAGCACCAGGCACAATGCCCTGGATTTAGGAAGAGCTTAGCAAATGCCTGCTGAGCTAAGAATATAAGAATTCATGTGCCAAAAGGGCATTCTGAAACAGGGGCAAATGCCCAGGCAGGGCTCTAAAAGACCAGCTATGCAGAGCAGCAGCTGGCAAATCATCAATTTGAAACTCCATCATCCAGCTGGTGGCCTCCTGGCTTGCAGCCAGCCATGTACAAGGGCTGACTTGATCAGCTTTGGCTCTTTTATTTCAGGCAATCCACCTTCCAAAGAAGTGCCTGCTGGGAAGTACCCATTCATAGTGACCTCCGATGATGGGCGGAAGGTTCCTGTGGTCCAGGCCTATGCTTTTGGCAAGTACCTAGGCTATTTGAAGGTCATGTTTGATGAAAAAGGAAATGTAATCACTTCACATGGAAACCCCATCCTTCTAAACAGCAGCATTCCTGAAGGTATGTGAAATTCAAGGGAATGTTCCACCAATCTAAAAATTAGGTGGCTGGATTTGTTCCTTCCCCCAACCCTTTTAAAAGGTTTCAAGAAAAGATATTTTTGAAGAATTTAGCTTCTCCCTTGAGTTTACCCCCTTCATAGATAAGGAAATTCAAAACACACCAAATGATAAAATCCCCATTTGCTTCTCCAAGTCCTCTCAGCATCAGACTCTGTGCAGCCTTTTTAAAAGCTTGATCCTGACATGTGAAAGTCACTCTCAGCTCATGTCCAGAGGAACGCTGATTACTGAAGCCAAAGAGTTCAAACTGGGCCCAGTGAGCTCAAATTCTGGCCCCCCCACTGGGGGCAGTGTGCCTTGGGCAAGTTTTAGTCTCAATGGGCATCAGTTTATTTACCAAATGAGAAATACCTTTCTTACTTTTTTGTCTGGGATTCAGAGTAAAAATACATTTTTATGACATCCATTTTCACATAGGATACATGAACACACTCCTGTGCTTCTTTCTCACCTGCCCTTTCCTGTTTACCATGATCAGATCAGGAAGGAGGGCGGTGAGGCACCACAGCACCCAGCAGAGCCTGTGGTCACAACTCAGGCCTTTCAATAGTCAGAAGGGAAGGGGGAGGGGCCATGGACCGCACAGACAGTGACAGCAAAGCAGCACCTCAGCAGGCCCTTTATATCTGTCCCTGGGCATTTCAGAGCTCCTACCACCACCACTAATGCTATCCCAGGTGAGCCAACAGGTAGTTCATTCAGATGTGATAAGTTGATATTAAGACGTTCAGCATATCCTTAAGTTAAGACCCATTTCAGATCCTCAATAGTCAGAAGGGAAGGGGGAGGGGCCATGGACCGCACAGACAGTGACAGCAAAGCAGCACCTCAGCAGGCCCTTTACATCTGTCCCTGGGCATTTCAGAGCTCCTACCACCACCACTAATGCTATCCCAGGTGAGCCAACAGGTAGTTCATTTAGATGTGATAAGTTGATATTAAGACGTTCAGCATATCCTTAAGTTAAGACCCATTTCAGATCTTATTACCAGGAAACAAAATAGAGGTTCCTAAGGAAATTTCATGGTCAAAATCAAAGTGCTCATAATATGGTAAAGAAATGTGTAGTCACAGCAGGTAAACTAGATGATGTTTGACTCGTTCTCCGTAATTTAGCCCATTGTGAGATCTGCTTTAACTATAAAATACTGTCCTTTCTACCTTCCTTTCTTTTCTTTTTCTCTTAGATCCAACCATAAAAGCAGACATTAACAAATGGAGAATAAAATTAGATAATTTTTCTACCCAGGAATTGGGGAAAACAATTGTCTATCTTGATGGCACCACTCAATCATGCCGCTTTAAAGAATGCAACATGGGCAACCTGATTTGTGATGCTATGGTAAGTTGTCTGCAGGAGCGGAGGCCTATATGTGTGGAGGGAGGAAAGGAAGAAGGAAAGAAGAAGGAAGGATGCAAGAAGGGACTGCAGAATTGTGGATTTTGAAAAATGAGTGTCCAGACAAAAGGTTGGCATGGTTTCATACCAAGTCCCTTGGCAAGGTGCCCAAACCAGGTCAGGTGACCATCAGTTTATTGCTTTACAAGAACTGAAACCTTTATTTTAAAATGTTCTTCTTGGATGTCTAAATTTTGGATATTGCTTTCCTTTTGTAAGATGATCCAAATACACAGACAAACCCTTCCACCCCAATGATGTCAACATAGTAGATAAAATACATCCGCTTGGACCTAACTTGGCCAAACTGTCTCTCCCTCATCTACTTGGCTCCAGAGAACCTAAACCCTGTGTGACTGGAACCTCTTTCACAACACAGTTATAAAGATAAGTCCTGTGTCTGAGCAAGATCACCCATGACAAGTACCCCCTGTCCACTTGTCTGTGGGCAGACTGGCTGTGGAATCTTGCTGGGGGCCATGCTGAGCCAAGGTCTCCCAAGTCAGACTCACCACCCTCATGGGTAACAGCCCTCACCCAGGGGAGTCATTTCTTTGTCAGTGCTCAGCATGCAGTGAAAAGTGCATGGTACGTGGTGCGTGGTACCTGGTGTCTGGGATAGAGCTGCACTCAATAAACCTTTTCCAAGTAAATGACAACATTAACGCTTTCCAAGATACCCATGCTGGCTCCTCAGCATAATGCAGTAAGTGCAAGAAGGTAAAAAGAAGCCAGTATGTAAATATTTAGATGAAGGTCTGCATGAAGCACCTCAGGCTATTAGCAGTACTTACTTCTCTGGTAAAGAGGCTGAGGCAAATATAAGAGAACTTTTGCTTTTTGCACTATTTTTTTTTTAATTAGAATTTATTCATTTTATTTCTTGTAAATAAACTCATATTTTATAAAAGAAAAGTAAGAATAAACTTGATTCTCCCCAGTTTCAGTAGGCTGTCCCTGTGCCTCCAAAATTGCCAATTTAGGAATTGGCTGGGGATACACACATGGAGGCCAAGTTCTAATTGGCATGTCTAGTGTTCAGGCTGGCCTGAGAGTACAGGAGAGGGGACTAAGAGCTCCCTGTTTCTAAGAGTCTATCACAGGACTGGTCACAAAGTTGTATTTTTGCTTATCAGAACATAAAACTAGTTCTAATTAATTATAGCTGAGAAATCTCTGGGAACACAGGAGTAGGGAAAAACCAGCTTTATTTCCTCAGTAGAGCTAACCAGATTCCTGGAAATGATGCTAAGGAAGAAGATCCAGAATAACTAATGTAAATTTGTGCTACTGTTGCAGATTAACAACAACCTTAGACACTCGGATGAAATCATCTGGAACCACGTGTCCATGTGCATTTTAAATGGAGGTGGTATCCGGTCACCCATCAATGAGCAGAACAACAATGGTGGGCACCCCAGGCCCTGCATGCTCAACTGGCTGTGCTTTCTGACCTGCTTTCCCACCAGGACTCCTGCCCTGACCATGCCCATGGGCAGCCTCAGCTCATCTCTGCTGCCAATCACGTACTAAAATGTCAGTCCTTTAGGCTTGGGTTAGCTATTACTCAAGTCCAAAGCCTAGCCTGAAGGACACACAAAGCTTGTGTGTTCTCCTATGTATTCACATGCAGAAGCAGTGCTAGGATTAGTGGAACCCAAGCTTGGTTTAAATTTCTGACTCACAAAGCTAAATACTAATTGTTATCGACAGCCTCCTCCTTCGCATCTCAAAAGAGAAAGATAAAATTACCAATCTTCTGTGCTGGAGAAGATATACCACTGGATTAAGTTGTAATTTTAGTGTATTTACAGATATCCAAGATTATATCATATGGTAGAACACATCAACTAGACAGATATTCAAGACACTCTTGTAGCTTTCCTTGATACACTGTCGAAACCAATCAGTATCAGTGTAAGGCCCCAAGCTCATCTCATTGTCAGACGACAGGGACAGGTGGCAAGGACACACTGTCTGGAGGAACTGAGCACTGCTTAACAACCTACTGAAGATCCAGCCCCATGCCAGAAGATCAAAGGCTAAGCACTTGTGGACTTTTGGCCATGGGCATTCATGAGCTCCTGCCATCCTGCCCAGTTGTGGAGGACAGGGACAGAGGCCTCTTGAATCCATTCTTTCCCTAAGTGTCAGGAGCACTTAGACACAGCTGGTGCGGCTTTATGAGCCACTGTCTCTCCCTTACTACCTCCCCCAGCCCTGAGAGAAAGGTCTTGGGGTAAGCATTTTCTTAAGCTGTTTTCTTTCTTGCCTCATCTGTGACTACCCTCAGGCACGATTACCTGGGAGAGCCTGGCTGCTGTGTTGCCCTTTGGAGGCACATTTGACCTGGTCCAATTGAAAGGCTCCACCCTGAAGAAGGCCTTTGAGCACAGCGTGTACCGCTATGGCCAGTCCACTGGAGAGTTCCTGCAGGTAGGCGGTAAGTCACCTCTCCTGCAGGCGGGCCCATCCAAAGTGACATGGGATTTCCTGCTTGTTGGCTCAGTTCCCTCCCCATCAGGACCTCCGTGGTCAGGCTTGTTTGGGTTTTCCCCCACTCAACATCAATGTACATCATCTTTCAATGGCTGTGGACTCTCAAAGCAACTGAGATTAAGTTGAAGTCAAAGTCACAAAACCCTGGCAATGAGCAATATTTGCCAAGTCTGATTTGGACATCAGATGGGCCCTCCACGGGAGCTGGCCCTCTAAACTCTAAGTAGGTCAGCTGCCTTGAGGTCTAGTTTCTGTTAAAATCTTAGTTGTTTAAGCATTCAATATTCTTTGTTTAAAAAAAATTCTCTCCTCTGTTCTATTTGCAATTGCCTAGAACCATTTCAAGGTTCAAAGAATGCAGTGTCCAATCAGTATTAACTAAGATGATTTCTGGGAGGGGCAGCCTGCTGCTCAGACATGCTGCAACACCTGGTTCTAGTCCCAAAGTGACCTGAGGCAAGTCTTCAACCTCTCTGAGAAAACCTGTCCTGCTTATCCCATAGATTGCAGAGAAGATTGAATGGAAATAAATGTTTCCCAAATTGCCAAGAGCTTCTGAAATGCTTTTGTCAATAATTAATTACACAGTCCAGTAAATTAATCCTTAAACTGATAATTTTATTTTACTCCAAAGCCATATTCTGGTCTCACTGTTTTGGCTTTAGATTGTGGCACCACTGATGAGTGTAATTGCATTTCTGAGTACTCCTGCAGAACACAATGTTTTGATGCTCTAGCAAAGTGCTGGGTAGCTTTGGTTTGTGAAAGTCTCCCAATCCCAGATTAGTAGTCTTCAAAATTGTAACAAATGCTCTGTGCCTCTCATCTATTTCTTGTTTTTGAAAACCATTAAACCAAATTATGGACCAATTAATTCAAGATTTTAAAAAGGAAAAACAAGATGTGGTTTCTCCCTGCAAAGTCACCCTTTGCCCATTCCAGTCCAGAGCCAGTTTTCCTCCCAGTGGTTCTCACATCTCCTGAAAGGACTCAAGGATAAAGCTAACGAAGAAAGGGCAGCTGCAACATTACCTCAATTCTCTTGATGAAATTTCACTCAAGCTCAAATAAAGGAAAACCAGACCCAGGGACCCAATTACAGATCTTGACCAAAATCCCTTTCTTAGAAAACAGAAACCTCCCTTTCAATCTGGTGAAAACATACATACTCATTTCTTTTCTAGGAATCCATGTGGTATATGATCTTTCCAGAAAACCTGGAGACAGAGTGGTCAAATTAGATGTTCTTTGCACCAAGTGTCGAGTGCCCAGTTACAACCCTCTCAAAATGGATGAGGTATATAAGGTGATCCTCCCGAGCTTCCTGGCCAAGGGTGGAGATGGATTCCAGATGATAAAAGACGAACTATTAAAACATGACTCTGGTAAGTACAAGTGTCTCTTTCTTTCCCTATCCCAAAGGTACTCAAACAAACAAATAAAAAAACAGAACTGGGCCGAGAAGAGAAGCTACTCATGGTGGTAGGAGGGCAACAGCCGGAAACCAGATTTTGTCCCTATGCTGCAGACTCCCTCCTGCTTCGCTTGTTGGAAAGCAGCAGCACAGCACTGAGGGCTATGTACTCTGTCATTCCCCCAGCACACATACACATCCACCCATCTCCAGGGAAAAATCATTTTTATGTCAAAAAAAGTTTTTAAAACTTTTAAAATTACATCTAAGTTGCTATTTAAATTGTGAAATATAAATGAGTTTTGCATTTCCAGAAAAATCACACCTTTAGAACTTTAGGTCAGACAAGGAAAACCATATTAAATCATCTGAATTTTCTTTCTTGAAGAAGCGTTCAGTGTGAATAAGTCAGATAGGAGTGGATGGGATAGACGCCCCCCTTTCAGCACAGTGGACTGATGGAGCAAATTATAGGAACAACCATACTTGAAGTCAGCTAATATTTTTGGCAGCATTGAGGGTCATTATATGCCAGCCTCATTTTTAGAAATCCAATTGCGAGCCACCAAAGTGCATAAAGTCCACCAACAGAACAAACTTTCCCGTCTTCTTCCTAGGGCAGAAACCAACACACTTATAAGGCACATACACAGCTTCTCTCCATCTCTGGGGAGGTCAGCCAGGTTCCCCCTCAGTCGTACCATGGTGGACCTGCCATTTTAGCTGCTTATTACAAGGAGGGGAGAAGGCAGAGCCAGGGCAAAGGAGGTAGCCCTTCCTGGGAGAAAAGGTGCTACTTCTGTCCATTCCATGACAGAAAATGGAAGGGCAGGCTTAAAAGCCCCACATGAGAGACAAAGCGGCTGATAGCTGTGCATCACCCAAGCCCATACTAATGGGTGTTGAAGAGAAGGAAATCATGCAGAAGGCTGAGGAAGCCCTGAACCTAACGGTTCTCAAGCATAGCCTTGGCCCCAGCTCTTAGGAGATTCTAATTTAACTGCGTTGGGGCTAAAGTCTCTTCCAGTGATTCTAATGTACCTCCAGGGGTGAGAACCTCCGCAGAGAGAAGAGTTAGTTTTTTAAGTACTACAGTGATAATTTTAAAATAACAATTTTGGTGGGTCCCCATGGGCTTGTTGTAGCTATAGGCAATTAGTATCTCTTTATCACCTGTACTCTTTTTCGGAAATAAAGCCCCCATTGTGCCACCATCAATTATGTAAAAATAATTCTTGAGCAGGCAAGCAAAAAGATGCCACTTTTATCTCTCAACTACCTGCTCTTGACCCAATTCAATAATGCCCTTTTTCTGGAGTGGTTCAAAGGCTGTGATGTCAACGACCTTTTTCTTGAGTCATCTCAGAGCTGAGACACCTCTCCTTCCCCCAATTACCGATTATTGAACAATGGATACATTTTACATCTGAAATATAAAAAAGCAATCAAATTCTTTGAGCTTACTATCACCAGTGGTCTTGTCTTCTGTGACACTGCGTCTCTGCTTATAAAAGGAATACCTTCCCCCTTAAAATCACAAAGGACTTTAGAGAAATACTTTGTTTTTTTCCCTCTCTCTCACTGTTAACTGATAATTACTTTTTCTATAGTTAAAATAATGTATGTATTTTTCTAGGTGACCAAGATATCAACGTGGTTTCTGAATACATCCTAAAAATGAAAGTAATTTATCCAGCAGTTGAAGGTCGGATCAAATTTTCTGCAGGAAGTCATTGCCATGGAAGCTTTTCTTTAATATTTCTTTCATTTTTGGTAGTGATCCTTGTTTTATAGCAGTAGCCAAAAATTTCCTTCCCATTACTGTGTGAAACTGCATCTTTTTCAAGTGAGATTCAAACCTATCTTTTAGGTCCTGGCTTTGTTATAGCACAGACCATCCTCGCAGGCTCCTAGAAGCTGAAGCTTAGAGCATTATAAAAAGAAGACACTGACATCATCACTCAGGGTCAGCAACTTTGTGAACAGAGAGAAAAAGAAATTAAAATAGGGCCCTATGAGAAGAAAGCCAACCATATTTAGTTCACATATCCAAACTATAATAAAATTTTATTAATGATTTTAAACCAGATAAATCATTTTTCTCCTTTACATCCACTTCTAATCCATCAATTTATGTTTACAGAGAACTTTATCATTTACAAGAGGGTTTTAAGCATATTGTCTCATCTGATACCCACAATTTTCTTTGATTGGTAAGACATGTGTTTTTTCCCATTTGACAGACGAGGAAACTTAAGCTCAGAAAGTGCTCACTTGTTTAAGGACATATAGCTAGAAGTAACAGATCCGAGACCTAGACCTAAGTCTTTTGACCTCAAGCCCAGAATTCTTTCAACTACATCAAGTTACTGTTCAGAATGATTCTCTCTTAACTATCAATGGCCCCACGTTCATGGATTCCAAGTCTGCTTTATTTCTGGTTTCCATTTTTTTCCTTTTCAGTTCCTATTTTAATAATGAGTTTAATGGACTAAACACAGGGTGGCATTCTCTCTTGCATCACCATGTGCCTTTGATGAGTGAGGGAACAAACAGTAGCAAATAACAGAGAGACAGCAAAAGGCCGTCAAGCGGCAGGGGAGAAAGGGAAGGGAAGAAGAGGACACCAGGACTGATTTACGTTGTAGAAGAGAAAGAGCTAAAGGGCATTTAGATGTGTTAAATAGATATTTGCTAAGGAGTAGCAGCAAGGTGCCTGACATATGGTATTAGCTGTTATTAACTGTATGAGACTGCATCAGCTCTGCCTCTGTGCTCTGTCCTTCCTTCTAACATGAAGCTATCATGAGAAAAGAACCTTCTAAGATGAGCTCTAATTCTAAACCTGCACCTGTTCCTCCCTAGCAAGATGCCAGCATTGCACTTATTCTAGTCACACCACACACACCCCCAGTTATAGAAAATCCATAATTCCGAAAGACAAGAGTTACTTCTAAAAAATGGTGTACATAAGATGTTTGTCCAAATCTGACCAATCACTATAAGTCATTTTGTATTCTCTATATAAGAACTCCTGCTGGGGAGTGGGCCTTTGAGTGGGTACTCAGGAAATACCCATACTGATGAAATGATTTATGCCCAAAGAACAAATACTTGCTTAAGGTGGCAGTGGGACCATTTGAGCCTGCTCAGCTTTACCTAAGTAATTCAACAAGAAACGGGAAGCTTCACCTTAAAAATAGTGAGCAAACAGCAGCTAGAGGTTTGGAGAGGAATATTAAATACTCTTAATACAAAATATACTTTTAAACTTCATGACCTTTTTATAAAGGTTGTTGCAGTAAAATAATATCCCCAGTTCTATGCATATACAGATTAGCTATAAATAAACAAATAAATGACAATAATATTGTATGAGGAAAATTAGAGAAACATGCATTTGGGGTATATTATTTATGCTTGGCCAGTAAAACAGGATAAATTCTATTACAGCACAATATTTTAAAGAACTTTTTTGTAAGTGTTCTAAATATGTGTGAATGCATTGTATAGTGGTATGAGAAATGACCCTGAACCACTCTGCAACTATAGATTTCAAACAGTAAAATTAAACATATGATCCTTGGTCTTTGGTAGTTATTTTTTCTTTCAATCAAACATCTATAACCCAATACAATATGACTTAAGGAAAACTCTTGACAGTTTTTCAATGATATCACTACTCTTGATCATAGGTTCCTTGCCATCTGATGATCCTCCATTCTCCCTCTCACCCCAAAAATGTGAAGAAAAATGCATGTAATTTTAAAGCAGGAAAAAAAAGTAAATGATATCTTGAGGAAGACTATTAAATTTTGTGGCTTTGATGTATAGAATCTAATGTAGAAATGGTTTTGAGGCCTGGACTGATTTCCTAACAATGAAAATGTCCCAGTTAGTGTTAAGGATTGTTAATTAATTTATTTGAACTGGTCATGTGCCTAATAATCTCCTTCAAACATACTGTTAATACAGTAGGCTGGTTTTGTTACACAGTCAGTCAGACACCATTTGGTAGCTGTCTTAGTCCATTTGAGCTGCTATAACAAAATACCATAGGAATGGATGGCTAATAAACAACAGAAATTTATTTCTCACAGTTCTGAAGGCTAGAAAGTCCAAGATCAAATGCTGGCAGATTCTGGTGAGGGCCTGTTTCCTGGTTCATAGAAGGAACCTATTCACTGTGCCCTCACATGGTGGAAGAAGCAAGGCAACTCTGGGGCCTCTTTCATAAGGGCAGAGCCCTCATGACTCAATTGCTTCCCAAATGCCTAACCTCCTAACACCATCACATTTCTGATTAGGTTTCAACATATGAATTTTGGGGGGACACAAACATTCAGACCAGTTTGCCACAAAGAGTAGGCTGGTTTTCTTAAAAGAAAGTTAGGCTGCTAACAGTTGTCCATTAGAAAAATTGCTCCCTCAGGGAGTATGTAGTCCCATGGACTTGGCAAGTAGTTATAACTGCTTGACAAAGTTAGAAAAAAAGGTCCCTGTATTAGTATTGATTTCCTGAGACTGCCATAACAAAGTATCACAAACTATGTGGTTTAAATGACAAATTTATTGCCTTCAGTTTGGCGAGCTAAAAATCTGAGGTCAAGTTGGCAGGACTGGTTCCTTCTGAGGGCTGTGAGGGAGAATCTGCTCATGCTCTCTCCCAGCATCTGATAGCCTCAGGCATCCTTGGCTTATAGAAGGCATTCTCTCCATGTCTTTACAACCTCTTCCCTTTGTACATGTCTGTCTCTATGTTCAAACTTCCCCTTTTTATAAGGCCAGTCATAGTGGATTAAGGCCCATTCTAATAACTTCATCTTAACCATCTGCAAAACCTTTTTCCAAAGAAGATCACAGGCAGTTACTGGAGGTTAGGGCTGAAGTTCTGCACAGGATGTCAATGTCTTTTTTGAGGACACAATTCAGACGTGACAGTCCCCAGCATGATCAACATAATCAGCTACAGCAGCCCTGAGGGAACCAGCAGCTTCTGTGTCCTATATATTTTGCAAATTAAAGGTTATAATTAATGTTTTTTGTGCTGCCAAAATAGGATACATTTTAAATTCCTTTGGCTCCACTACAACAAAACAAAAGGAACCAGTTTTCCTGTACAATACAATCAAAAAGAGGAGCTTTAGACTTTTATATTACAAATTAGGGGGATCTCAAATCTTTACTGAGTAGTACCTCTGAGAAATCTAAAAACCTGAAATGAAAAAACATCAGTGAAAAAATACGCTAGCTAGGGTATGAAACAATTAACTTTGATCCATGACAAGGATGCCCAGCACATTAAAAACAACAATGTAAATTATAGTAGGGGGTTTCTGGTCAAGATGGTGGAATAGACGGTCCCCAGCATCACTCTCTCCCACAAATCAACCAATTTACAACTATACAAAAGCAACAACAGCCAAGCTGGAGCAGCTATTAGAGCTCAGGGGAAGAAGAGGAGAGACCTATGGAATATATGAAGGTGGGAGAAGCCATGATGAAAGAAAGAAAAAACGGCTCTGACCATTTCGAGCCCTGGCCATGTCCAGGCTGGAGCTGCTGAGAGCACAGTGCAGGAGCCAGCAAAAGCTGCAGCTATGCCCTTCAGATGAAGTTGCTTGGAGGCTGCAGGGAAGAAGAGGGCCATGGTTGGCCCCCAGGCCAGCAAGACCACTAATAGGGTTCCCATGGACCCACATCGGAGCAAGGAGCCACAACAACTGAAAAAAAGGAGCCACTCAGAGGCCAGTGAGTCATCACAAGGGACAGGTGCATGGCCCATCCCATAGGAAGTGTTTGCAGCACGGGTGGCAGGGGGGGTGGATGGGCCCACCAGGAGAGCACTGGGGCACAGCAAGGACAGCTGATCTGCACCCCAATCAGCAGAGGACCACACAGAGGAGACTGATCAGGAATATAGAATTGCATGGGGTACAGTTTGATGAAAAGACTCAGGCCAAGACCAGAATTTTTACACAACTCAGGTATATTGGATCTCTCAAGAGCTGGAAGTATCTATAAAGTCAACCATTAAAGCCTGATCTGCACAAAAAGCCTTCCCCAGGGAATCAGCAGCAAAGCAGCCATTTAGCACAACCACAGAGCTCAAGTACTGGTCCCCACAGGAAGTTCCCCCACTTTAGAGGAAAGTAAAGGACAACAAATTAGCTCCAGCACAGAGTTTAAATGGTGGGAACAGCAAATAATCCAGCACAGAACTGAAAGAAAAAACAAAGTACCCACAATCAGAGACAAAGTTTGATATTAACTAGTAAAGTCTCATCTCACCAAAGAACACCTATAACACCTAAAAGGACCGGAAGTCCCCTGGGCTACCAAGCCAGAAAGTGGGGCGGCCAGGGGCCTCAGCAATGTCCCCCAACACCTGCAACCAATCTCAGGGTGGGGACAAGGGCCTTGGCCACACCCACCTCAACACAGGCAGCCAGCCCAGTGGCAACCACCGAGTCACCATAGGAAGCACCCCAGGCTCTCCTAGCCAGGGCACTGGGGAACCTCGACATGCACAGCCAGTCTAGCAGTGACCACTGAGCCACCACAGGAAGCACCCAAGGCTCTCCTGAGCTGGGGCAGTGCAAGGCCTCAGGCCTCAGACATTCCCCCCCAACAAGTGCAACCAGCCCAGCAACCATGGCCAAGCCGCAGCAAGAAGGGCCCCAGGTGCCTGAGCTGGGACAGGGGGAGGCAAGGGCTTTTGCCACACACCCTGACATCTGCACCCAGCCTGGCAATGACCAAGCCACTGCTGGAAGCTCCCCAGTCTCCCCTGTGGAAATGAGGGGAGAACCACAAGCCTCAATCCTGCCCCTCCTCCTTCCTCCTTCTTCCATCCCATTTCCTTCTCCTTTCTCCTCTCCCCCTCCCTCCTAAACTGCTCTGCAACAACATCCTAGAATGTAAAAAATATTAATAAAATTACTTTCCTTTAAAAAAAAAGAAAAGGCCGGCCCGGTGGCGCACTGGATAAGTGCACCGCTTGGGAAGCGGGACAAAAAATAAAAATAAAAAATAAAAAAAATTAAAAAAAAGAAAAGAAAATTATAGTAGGCTCATTATTCATTAGGATACTTTTTGCAACCAAGTAAATTTTGCAATGAAGTATGGTTGCAAAAACAAAAAATTCTAAAAACAGAAACATTATGAAAAAAGATATTAGCTCGCTCCTAGAATTATCAAAATGCTTGGAAAGCCAGTCTAGAAATGGACAGCAAGTAAAGAAAGTGAGGCATAGCTAAAATTCTGCCACAGGAACAGTCTTAGTACACAGCCCTGCTGCTGCAGGTCCTGGACCAAGTGCTGTTGGGGATCACCTCCATGACAGCTAACACCCAGAAGGGCCTTTGACTATCCATATGCCTTGGTATCTTGCCTCCATCCAGATGGGAACATCTAATTAGCTGAGCCTAGTTCATGCCCAAGTCGCCTTGCATAAAGATAGAAGGATGAGTGAAGAACTAACTCCAGCCTTTTGGCTTCCATAGTGGAAATCAGTGCACTCTGTCCCAAGTACCTTGGAATTCCTCCAAATAAGATGTTCTGATTCTGGGCAATCAAAAATGTGAAATAGCCTCTATGAGCACTCAGAATTTTCCTGTACAAAAGTATGTATGAAATGATGTTAAAAAGAAAAAATGCCTAGCCAGAGCAATTAGGCAAGAGAAAGAAATAAGGGGCATCCAAATTGGAAAGGAGGAAGTCAAGTTGTCCCTGTTTGCAGATGACATGATTTTATAGAGAGAGAAACCTAAATACTCTACAAAAAAACTCCTAGATGTGATAAACAAATTCAGTAAAGTTGCAGCAAACAAAATCAACATACAAAAATCAGTAGCATTTCTAGGCACCAACAACAAACTTGCAGAAAAAGAAATCAAGAAATCTATCTCATTTAAAATAGCAAGGAAAAACAACAAAAATACCTAGGAATAAATTTAACAAAGGAGGTGAAAGATCTCTACAAGGAAAACTATAAAACACTGATTAAAGAAGACACAAAAAAATGGAAAGACATCCCATGCACACGGATTGGAAGAATAAATATCATCAAAATGACCATACTACCCAAAGCGATCTATATATTTAATGCAATCTCCATCAAACTACTAAGACATACTTCACAGAAATTAAAAAAATAAAATCCTAAAATTTATATGGAACAAGAAAAGACCCCAAATAGTGAAAGCAGTCCTGAGCAAAAAGAACAAAGCAGGAGGCATCACATTCCCTGACTTCAAAATATACTACAAAGCTACAGTAATCAAAACAGCATGGTACTGGCACAAAAACAGACACATAGACCAATGAATCAGAATAGTGAATTCAAATAAATCCACATACCTACAGCCAACTGATTTTTGAGAAAGGAGCCAAGAATGAACATTGGAGAAAGAACAGCTTCTTCAATAAAAGGTGCTAGAAAAATTGCAGATCCATACGCAGAAGAATGAAACTAGACCCCTATCTATCACCGTATACCAAAATCAACTCAAAATGGATTAAAGACTCAAATGTAAGATCCAAACTATAAAACTTCTAGAAGAAAACATTGGGGAAACACTTCAGGACACAGGACTGGGTGAAGATTTTATGAATAATACTTCAGAAGGACAGGGAACAAAAGCAAAAGTTAACAAATGGGATTATATCAAACTAAAAGCTTCTGCACAGCAAAAGAAACAATCAATAAAGTGAAAAAACAACCTGCAGAATGGGAGAAAATAATTGCAAACTATGTATCTGACAAGGGATTAATATCCAAAATATACAAAGAACTCAAACAATTCAATAGTAAAAAGACAAATAATCTGATTTTAAAAATGGGCAAAGGAATTGAATAGACATTTTCCACAAGAAGACACACAAATGACCAACAGGTACATGAAAAAATGCTCACTATCACTAATCATCAGAGAAATGCAAATCAAACCACAATGAAATACCATCTCACCCCAAATAGAATGGCAATTATCAAAAAGAAAGTAACAAATGTTAGTGAGGATTCAGAGAAAGGGAAACTCTTATGTTCTGTTGGTGGGGATGTAAATTAGTACAGCCACTATGGAAAACAGTATGGGGATTTCTCAGACCAGAAATAGAACTACCATATGATCCCAGAATCCCACTACTGGATATATATCTAAAGGAAAGAAAATCAACAAGTGGAGTGGATACATACACTCCCATGTTTATTGTGGCTGTATTCAAAATACGCAAGAGTTGGAATCAACCTAAACGTCCATTAACAAATGATTGGATAAAGAAAATGTGGCATACACACACAATGGAATATTACTCAGCCATAAAAAAAGAATGAAAATCTACCATTTGCAGCAACATGGATGAGTTTGGAGAAAATTATGTTAAGCGAAATAAGCCAAGCATGGAGAGAGGAATACCACATGTTCTCAATCATATGTGGAAGCTAAAAAGGTTGATCTCATAGAAGTAGAGTAGAATAGTGGTTATTACAGACTGGTGGGAGGAAGGGGGAGAGGGGATGGGGCAAGTGTGATCAGTGTATACAAAACTGTAGAGAGATATGGAGAATTGGATCTAGTGTTCTATAACAATGTAGGAAGACTACAGTCAACAACCAAATACTGCGTATCTTTGAATAGCTAGTCAAGATGATGGTGAATGTTCCCAACACAAAGAGGTGACAAGTGTTTGAGGTGATGGATATGCTAAGCACTCCGATATGATCATTGCACACAGCATGAATGTACCCAAATATCATACTTTATTCCATATTATATACAATTATGGGTCAATTAGGAGAAATAAATTAAAGAGAGAGAAAAGAAGAGAAATAGACAGTAGAATAGTAGTTACCAGAAGCAGGGAAATGTTGGTAGACTGGTACAAAGATACAATGTTACAGTTAGATAAGAAGAATAAGTTCTGGTGCTCTAGGATGGCAATAGCTAATAATATTGTATCGTATATTTCAAGATAGCCAGAAAAAAGGAACTTGAACCACAAAGAAATGATAAATGTTTAGGTGACAGAAATGCTAACTATTCTGATTGGATCATTATAAAATATTTACTGAAACAATAAACTATACCCATAAAAATGTACAATGAAAAAAATAAATTTTAAAAATGTTACCTTCTGAGTCTGTCTTGAAAACTATATTCAGTTCTTAACTTTCCCCCCAACAATGGATATCCATATGTATGACATTCAGATTTTTATGAAAGTCAAAAATGCCAGAAAAGTAGACAAAACTAAAACCATTTTGGGCAGTAAGATAATTATTAAATAATTTGTAAGCATGTGAGTAATGAAATCAGCACCTAAACTATTTCAAGGTACTATTTTAAACCAAACCAAAAAAAAAAACATGGCTAATTGAATTTTTAATTAAGCTTGATATTTTTAACTGGATGCTGATTTTTTTTTTTTCAGATCTAAGCTCCACAGATGAAATAAGGAAATCTATATATTTAAAAAATAAACATGTTTTATTTTACTGATAAAATCACAATGCATAAACTTTACATATTAGTATTAATATAAATAGTGTTCCTGAAAATTTTGCAAACTGATCACATTACGAAACTTGGATTTTGTGACTGCAACTTTTGTGTCATAACTAATAAATGCTTATAGCATCATTCCTGCTCATCTACAGCATAGCTGTTTTACTTCTCCATTCAAGTTTTCTTCATTTAGTCTTGCCTTATTTCTCATTGAAAATCTATCTCTCGGTAAAAGTGAAAATATGGGGCTATAAAATCAGAGATTCCAAACACTACTGAA
The DNA here is from genome assembly GCF_000696425.1 of Galeopterus variegatus. Classification (NCBI taxonomy): domain Eukaryota; kingdom Metazoa; phylum Chordata; class Mammalia; order Dermoptera; family Cynocephalidae; genus Galeopterus; species Galeopterus variegatus. Next base: position 311,065 of record NW_007728074.1, on the reverse strand, counting down.
GAATATATGTCACAATGAACAAACTAGTAATATAACCTCAGTAACTTGTTCTCTAAAATTACAGCACAGAAAACATAGGTTGCTGGCTCCTTGAATATCTGATCACTACTTAACTCTACCCCTCTCTACCCCATTCAGGAAAGCCTACCACAATACAAGACAGAGTAGTGTTAGAGGGTTAATAGAAGCCAATATAATTCACATTTTAAATATAAATTTAAAAAATAAATCAAAAAACTTCAGTACTTACATTTTATCACCTGTAATAAATTACTTGTCACCCCCTTTGAAACTAATCAAGGGACATCAGTGGGCTCAATATCAGAACTGAGACAACTACTCATCTCCAATAGGTACCAGCCATAAGCTTAATACCAAGGGTGCCTAAAAGAGGGAGAAAAATGTTTAAATATTAGAAATATTACTAAATTGTAAAAATTAACACAAATCCACATCATTTATGAAAGATCATTATTCTATTTATTATAAGATTGTATGAATATCAAACTTTTCATCAATATAGAAGATGGAAACACAGAATAACTACAAGCACTTGGTGCAAAAATAAACAGACCACAATGCTTCAGTAATGCCATTTTCTTTTCTTTTTTTTTTTTTTTTTTTGTCTTTTTCTGTGACCGGCAACGGATCGCAACCCTCAGTGTCGCCCCCGTACCGGACCGGGACCGGCAACAGGATCGCAACCCTCGGTGTTGCTCCCGCGCCTCACTCAGCCAGTGAGCGGGAACCGGTCTGTATGTGGGATCCGACCCCTCGGGCGGGAGCGCCGCCGCACTTCCCAAGCGGCGCACTATCCAGTGCACCACTGGGCCGGCCCAGTAATGCCATTTTCTTTTCTTTTTTTTTTTTTTTTTTTTTTTTTT